>NC_088910.1:17747008-18047245 GCF_963576675.1 Euphorbia lathyris | reverse complement strand
AGAGCGTTGCAGACACCGATATTAACCCCAAAACCAGCCAGCCAGGCCCCCTTACTGTCTCTGACAAGACCACCAGCCGAGGCCAGGCCTGGATTACCCTTGCACGCACCATCCATATTTAAACGAACCCATCCAGACTTGGGGAATTTCCAACTGATCCAAACAGTAGCAGGGACACTCCGGGGCTGCAGTAAATCATTCTGAAAGGCATGAACAATCTCAGAAGCCTGACTAACCAGAAACAGAGATTTGTCTATATTAGGGGACTCGCTATTGAAGATGCGGCCATTCCGCCACCTCCACAACCACCAACACACAACCACAAAGAGGACCGGCCACTCAATTTCAAGATGTTTGGCGTCCGAGTGACAGTTAGCATGGAGCCAATCCATTAAAGGGAGTTGAAAAAACATTGGTTGAGCATTAGAGGGGATAAATTTGATCCAAACCTTTTTGGCGAAGGAGCAATCCCGAAGCACGTGTAATTGGGACTCCGGCAAGCGGCAAAGGTCACATAAATCACTGATGGAGATATGGCGGCGCACACGATTCAAGTTGCACATGAGCCCATTGTGGATAATAGTCCAAAGAAAGAGCCGATGACGTTCCGGGACTTTAAGGGACCAAACAGTAGTCCAGATGTCAAGATTAGGCGGAGGGGCAGAAGGTCCTAAGAGTTGATAAAGTGGACACAGTGTAATTAACACTCCGTGACTCCAACCAATACAGCTCGTCACCATGGCCCGCATTAGGGAATAAACAGTAGGAAGCGATCTGGAGGACCGCTGAGTTGGGTAGAAGCGACGCGAACAGAGGCCACTTCCAACCCCCGTAGATTGCCAAGCATCGGAAACATTAATATTAAGGAGATTAGGAGGGATATCGGCAGTAGCAATAGAGGACAGCGGAGTGGAGCCACACCATTTGTCATGCCAAAAGCTAGTTGAAGTGCCATCAGTAACGACTTTCCCAGAGCCCTATACAAAAAGAGGAGCTCCTAAAAGAATGCTCCGCCAAGTGTAGGAGGAACCAGGCTTTGACCAGAACATATCCAATCATGACTTACCCAAGCAATATTTAGTCTTTAGAACCTTAACCCACAAAGCAGAAGGCTCGGAGAGCATCCTCCAACCTGTTTTAGCAAGATAGCTACATTGAAGTTTTTAGTCTTACGGATGCCTAGCCCGCCAAAGCATTTTGGCTGGCAGACTTTGTCCCACCTTACCAGGCTCATTCTCCTATGACTCCCCATACTGCCCCAAAGGAATTGACGATTAAGACAGTCAAGCTTGTTACAGATACTCAAAGGAAGAAACGTAGTTTGCATTGAGTAGCAAGGAATGGATGAAGTCACAGACTTCACAAGAGTTGCACGCCCCGCAAGGGACAGGCAGGTATCTCTCCAACCCAAAAGCCTAGAGTATACCTTATCCACCACTTGCTTATAGGTTTCACGACTAACCCGGTTATGAATGATAGGCATCCCCAGATAAAGACCAAAATTGTCTGTGGCAGTAAATCCCAGCTCGTCGCACACTACACGCCTACAAGTTTCGTTCGTGTTGCCAGAAAAGTGAATCTGAGACTTAGCAACACTGACACGCTGTCCCGAGCTTTGAAAAAAGTAGTTCAAAATATGTTTGATGATCTGAGCTTGCTCTAGGGAAGCTTCAGCCAGCAAAACAATGTCGTCAGTGAAGAATATATGGGATAGGTGGGGTCCCTAGCGAGAAATGGGAAGAGGATTACAATGCTTATTGACCACTGCATCAGTGATGAGGTGTCCAAGCCGCTCCAGGCAAAGCACAAAGAGGTACGGGGAGAGAGGGTCTCCCTGACGGAGTCCATGAGAGGGAGTGAAACCCGGGAGTTTTTCACCATTCCAGAGGACACTCATATGCGAGGCAGAGACACAATTCATTATAATCTTGACCCAGAGATCAGGTAAACCAAAGCAAACAAGAGTCTCACGAAGGAAGGCCCAACTAATCCTGTCATAGGCCTTCTCCAAGTCAAGCTTTAAAACCATATAGCCTTTCCTGCCTGTTTTACGCCTCATAGAGTGCACAGCTTCCTGGAGAAGAATAATATTATCTGAAATCTGTCGCCCCGGAATGAAGCTACTCTGAGTGGGACTGACAAAGTTTGGTAGGAGGGGCTTTAGGCGGTTAATAAGGCATTTAGTTATAACCTTGTAAGTTACATTACACAAACTGATGGGGCGGAACTGGGATAGGGATTCATGATGTTGGATTTTAGGGATAAGGGAGATGAGGGTTTCATTCCAACTATCATTGACATTCCCACTACTAAGGGCTAAGAGAACCTCTGCGCTTAACTGTGAGCCCACCTTGTCCCATAAACGCTGAAAGAAGATAGCTTGGTAACCATCCGGGCCCGGTGCCTTGAAGGGATCCATGGAAAATAAGGCTGACTTGACCTCACTTGTGTCAAAAGGGCGGAGCAAGCTTCTATAATTATTACTGTTCCAAGGAGGGAAAACATGGGCCGACAATAAGGCTGGTTGGCAAGCTGATTCCTCAGTATACAAGCTGGCAAAAAAATCGCGGGTCATTATTCGGAGCTTAGGGGCATCCCACACCCACACCCCATTGGAGTCATGAAGTCCGTCAATTTTATTACGCCGGCGTCGTATGATGGTCGAAGTGTGAAAGAAGGTAGAGTTGCGATCCCCAAACCGAATCCACTTGACTCTAGACTTTTGATACCAAAGGATCTCTTCCTCTTCCAGGATGATATTTAACTCCTTCAAGAGCTTGCTTTCTAAGCGAAGGAGACCACTAGTAACCCGTTGGCTCAGACAGCGCTGAACCCCTTCGATCCTGTGGTGAGTGATTTTCTTACGGTGTAGAATATTCCCAAACACCTTTTTGTTCCAGTCACAAACATGAGAAGTAAAAGAGAGCAGGGCAGACTGCATGTCAAGAGAACCATCCCAGACTTCAGAGAAAAAATTTAGGAAATCAGAGTGCTGAAACCAAGAAGCAAGAAATCTGAAAGGCCTAACAACAGGCGGAGCTTGAGGCTTTTGCAAACTAAGCATGATAGGAGCGTGATCGGATTTGTTGCGGGCAAGGTGGCGGATCACAGCTTCAGGGAACAAGTGTCTCCAGGCTGAGTTACACAAAGCACGATCAAGCCTGCAAGCAATCCGAGTGTGAGGCAGCGATCCTCTGAACCAAGTGAAGCGAGGACCTGTGAAACCCAAATCATTAAAATCTATACAATTAATCCAGTCAGCAAAAAAGGAGCATCTATTAAGGATATGCATTGACCCGCCCTGTTTCTCCTCCATGTCCTTAATGCAGTTAAAGTCCCCCATGACAACCCAAAGGGAACCAATCGTACTTTTCAAGGAAAGCATGTCGGCCATAAAGCACATTTTCATAGTAAAATAGGGGCGAACATAAACAAAAGAGATATTGAAACAAATACCATCGAGCAACCCACCCACAAGGGTGGCCTTAGTGTGCATAAACTGTCCATTCCGATGCAAGATTTTAAACGAGATTCTGTCAGAGTGCCAGAAGAGCCAAATACCACCGCTAAATCCCTCAGCTTCAATTAGATCAAAGTGAGAGAATTTGAGCTTTCTACAAAGTTCAGGGGCGCGAGACCCTGGCAAGCGAGTCTCAAGAAGAACCAAAGCACAGGGATCAGAAGTGTGTATCAAATGGCGGAGAGCCCAGTGAAACTCATTACCACCGGCTCCAAAGCAGTTCCAGGTTATGATATTCATAGGGGAGAAACAAAAGACAGTGACCACCAGGCAAATACAAAAAAAGATCATCTAAGATGGGCAGCAGCCCTCTCAATATTCAAACCTGCCGCTCGAGACTTCTCATTTAAATCAACTCCTAAAGCACCTAGGGGGACCAGATTTTGCGCTGAACCAGAGCTGCTAGGGGCATTGGGTGGCTTTGTTGCAGAGAAGACACCATTAAAATCAGCATCGTTTCCCTTCTCATATCGGACACGCTTACCACGATTATTGTTAGGAGGATCGGCACAATCACCCCCCGAGGCTGAACCATTGTGAGCAAGTTCTAATTCCATACATTGGTCCGAGATATCTTGTGCGAGGTCCCCCGAATACATTGTGATTGCTAATATCTTTGAGAGTTTTAACTAGTCCGCCCTGACGGGAACCGCCACGGCCTCCTCCTCATCCCCCACGAGTAGTGTACACAGAACCGGTGCTCGGAGCCGAAGGCTTTACGGCATACCCAGTAGCATTCGACTGGAGAGAATTCTCCTTTCCCGTAGTAACACTAATCTTTTGAGCAGGCTTCTCAAGAGTTTCTACAGCTGTGATGGTGGCTTGGTTATTATGTTTAGCACGTGGATTATATTTCCTCTTGGGGACAATCATCCATGGCCCATAAACACTAGGTTTGACACTCTCAGATTGGTCATTTTGCGCGTTATTCTCTCCATCCTTTGTAGTGGTTTCAGCATTAGTGTTATCGGAGTTGATCATAGTTTCCGCTACCTGAGTAGAGATGACACAAGGTAACGTGCAAGAGGGTCTAGCATGACCATATCGGCCACAATTGGTGCAGGCTGTGTAGAGCCCCTCATACTCAACCTTGTAGACCCGATCATTGACCTCAAACATCGCAACAAGGGGTTTAGACAAGTCTATCTCCACACATACACGAGCAAACCGACCCCGTTTTGCATCACTGGTATTTTTATCTGCGCGGACAGCCTTTCCCAGAGAGTTGCCAATGCACATTAAGAAGTCTTCATCATAGTAAGTAAGTGGGAGTCCAGGCAGTCTTACCCAAACTAAGGTTGATTCAATTGCAGTCTCCTCCGGGACAAAATCCGCAGACCAGGTACGGACTGTTAAGTAGTGCCCTTGAACCGTCCAAGGGCCCTCCTGCATAACTCTATTCCGGTCATCTGGGTTCTCAAATTTGGCTAGAAAAAAGCCATGACCCAAGTCCATCATATCAACTTTGCCCTTAGGCTTCCAGACTTGGAGAGCTCGAGTACTAAGTGCAATATACCCGATATTTTTTCCCAGAAGTTTCACAATCAAAGTATCTTTCCAACGTTCTGCCCACTGATTAATTAATTGTGGTGAGACTGAGAATTTAGGGTGCAAAGGATTACCATTCTTATGTGTTACCTGGACTAGGCCTTGAGCTTGTAAATCAACGGGAACTCTCGGCAGGGTCTACGGTTGTGAGCCGGCCACCGCCTGACGGTACGAAACAAGAGAGGAGGTCTGCATCTCATGGTCGCCATCTTGCCCATCGGGTGGATCTAGAGCCGGTGGGATGGAAATCGACAGCAAGGTTGAGGGAGAGTCCATGGGTTCCTGCTGAAGGTTCGTGATTTTACTGTAGCAGAGCTGTTGAGCGGCTATTTTGTTCTTCCGTTACTCATCCTGATTTGGAAACTATTTTCATGCGCCAAATTGAAAGGCTAATTAAATTATTAATTGTTCACTTTTTATTTTTTTTAATTAGGTTTGTATTGCAGGTATAGTTGACTTTTTTTTTCTTTTTTTTGTTTAAGTTTGAAAGACGAGACGAGAGTAAGTGACGAAGAGAAAGTAAGCGTTGCTGTAGGTAATTTTAATTTTAGAGACATAAATTTACAAAGAGTAGAGAGAAGAGAGAGGAAGAAAAAGAAAAATAAGAAATTAAAGAGAAATAAAGAAGATGGTGTTTTTTATTTTTATTTTTTATTTTAGAATTTGTTTGTAATAATTAGATAATAAGGGGTTAATTTATAAAATAATCATAAACCTAAGGACCAAATTAATTGTTTTCCCTTTCACTTTAGTCAATTTGGTATGCGTTTGCTAACGGAATGAACCTCAAGGTACCATTTTACAAACTTTTATATCACATTAGTGTTGTTCAAAAACAGATATAACTAAAGGTTTATTTTTAGACTTTTCCTTTTTTTAATAATATAATTCCTCACTTCCCACATAATTCATTTTTTATTCGGTTTTTTATATATAGTTTCTTTTTTTTAACCATAGTTTTTTTTTCATAAACAAAAAACATTTAGTTTCATTTTTATTTTGTATCCTATCACTATAATTTATATTAATATATTGTGAGAGATTATTTTATTAATAATATATATTTTTTATATTTTCTATAATAAAAATTAATTTTATTTTTCAGATTTGTTAATTATTAATAGTTTTTATTTTTTATTTACTTATTAAATATATTATTTATCTAATGAATTTTAATTTTGTCGCATTTTGGTTTCGATTTCAAAATTTGAACCAAACACTTGTAAAAGTAAATAAGCATTCTGATTCTGATTCTGTAGCTAGCATTCGGATTCCGATTCGGATTTCAAAATTTAAACCAAACACTCCCTTAAGGTAGAGATTAAGACTTAGACTTAATAAATGTAGATCTAATTGTGACGGGCTAAATTCATTTGGTAAGTTAGATTCTGTGTTACCTTTATACATAAATGGAGAAAAAAATTCTTTGTTATCTTGTAGGAATTTTGAGACAAGAATGCTTATAAAAAAAGTATTTTTTATATTTTATTTTTAATATTATTTAAATATAAAATTTATTAAAAGTAAAATATTAAATTAATGTAAAACATAATAATAATATATAAATTTTTAAATCAACCTTATAATTAAATTTATTAAATGTACATATTAATATTAATATTTAAAACACATATAATATTACTAATGATTTTTTTTACACTAAGGGAATGAAAACTAGTGGAGACGGTGTTCTCCAAATGAATATTTTGTTATATAAATTTAGACTATGGAATGAGAATATTTCTTTTATTAGTATTTGGTTAAGCAAATATAGTTTGAGAATCAATTTACTTGTTATTTGCCTTTTATGCGGTGCCCTGTGCCTGGTAGCCCTAGCCGATGTTAGGCTTTCTCAAGATTTTCCTATCGCCTTAACCAGTAGTGTATGTTACTTGTTTGCACTAATCTGTGGTTTCCTGATGTTGTTGGTAGATGGGAGAGGAGCTAGAGGTTACCTGGCACCGTATGCGGCTCACGGAAGATGAAGAGGTGGAAGTTGTTCTTGGGGGCGAGGAGCTTCTGGGGGAACCTAGTGTCGGACTAAAAATTGCTTGAGAAATGCTTTCTCATCTATCTATCATACAAATAAGGGATTCAAGGTGAATGAGTGTGGGAATTGAACTTTTATGATTGAGTTTGAATCGGAAACGGGATAAAACTTTACTCATGAAACTTGTTTGATGTATACGCTAAAGATCCATAGAGCCGTTTGGATCCATATTGTTAAAGGAAAATATAGAAAGAATGAAGTATTTGGTCGAGTAAGTTCCATCTCTCCTCCCATGGTTATAGGCTAGTTTTCTTTCTAAACTAGTTTTTTTTGTTGTTTGTCCTTTTCTTTCTCTCGTAAACTATCAAAAGAAAAAAGATACCAAAACTAGGAAAAAAATATCTTTCCTACCAAAATGAAGCTATTAAACATATTATATTACAGATAATATCATTTATTGCTTCACTAATATGTCAATTAAAATTTTAAGGCTAAATTAATTTATCAATACTTCATTTTTATTGATTTTCATTTGTAATTTATCAGGTCAGTTAAATAAATAGTTTTGAATTTATAGTGTGACTCCTATAATCTGAAATCTGTTCTTAAACAAATAAAATAAACTATTATATTATTTTGCTTACTATTATATTACATACTTTTTTTTGAAACGATTATATTACATACTTAAAATATGAAAAAAAAAAATTACTATATTATCTAAGACGTACCAAAATTGCAACCTTTTAGATTTGGTTTCTACCCAAAAATATTATATTGCACAAAGTACGAAAAAAATGCTCGTGGTTTGCCTTGTTTGCGAATAGAAGTCCGTGGTTTAAAAGTTTACAAATAGAGATATGTGGTATGCTTTTTTTATAAAACAAAGTATTTAACATATAAATTTTAAGTAATCGATGATAATAAGAGCATTTTTTAATTTTTTTTCCAGTTACATTTATATATTGACAAAACACAGATCCCAAAATCAAATTGCAACTGTAAAATGAACTTAAATATCAATTTAGTTCATAAACTGTCATATTAGTAAAAAAACGTAAAATTCCAACATATTATTTATTATTTCGATTTAGGAAGTCGTTTTTTCGGAGGTTGTGTTTTGCTGATATGTAAAATAATTTTTTTTACAGATAAAAATGTTTTTGGTTGTAATCAGAACTTAACTGTGTAATTGTAATACTTTGTTTTGTAAATAAAACATACTACAGACCTTTATTTGTGAACTTTTAAACCACGTGCCTCTGTTTGCAAAATGGATAAACCACAAGTATTTTTTCATATTTTTTCCTATTATATTTATTTAAAATGTCAAATTTTCTTAGGTATAAATTATATTTATTTAAAATGTTAAATTTTGTAGGTATTTTATAACATGATTATATATAAAATTGTGAATGCATCAAAAAGGCTTAATATTCTGATAGTCTCTTGAACATGTATAAAATGTAATCAATTAATCACTCGGTTGTAAAAAAAAGGTAATTTAAATGCAGAAGATATATTGCATGTATCTTAAAAAAAAAAGTAAAACGACCAAGCTCACGATATGTGATTCTAATATTAGAGAAGAAAAAATTTTACAGTTGAACAAGTAAAAACTTCTTTTTTTTAATACGTTTTAATCTATTTTGTGAATCATTAATGTATTAATATTTTAAGGCACGTACAACATAACTTCCACATATAACTTACTATGTTACAATCGAGTGATTAATTGATTACATTTTGCATAAGTTCAAGTGCTAACTAAACATTTTATGAAAGTTCGGAGGCTATCAGGACAGCCAATCAAATTTTTTGGACAAATTCGGAGAGCAACCCAACAAAAATAATGATTATATCAATCGATCAAAACGAAATTTACAACTAACTAATTTTAGAAGAAAGACTTAATGTAAAACTGAAAGATTAGATGCATTAGAGGTGTTTTTAAGAGTTCAAACCATGGATCATAGGGACAATCTGAGCTAAATCTTACCAAAAAAAAAAGAGCTACTATATCAAGTGCGATGAATACTCAGATATTGTTGGTGACTCGGAAGATAACAACTCCACAATCGAGTACCGAGAAAATCTTGAAAAACTTAACAACTTTTGAGAAACTTGAAACACAAAATCAGGTCCACGATTTTCCATAACCACAACCATCTTTTCCAACGCTCTTGTATTTTTCAAAAGAAATTCAATAAAGTTGAACGCAAGATTAAGTTGATCATCATGCTCTGAGAGGCCGAAAATTTTAACAATCTTCAAATGTGACACCAAACAATTGAAGTCAGCTCCCTTTGAATTCCAGTAGTTCTCTCCCGAAATATTCAAGTCCGGGAAATCCCAAGGTGTTTCACACTGGAAATAGAGTTTATTAGCAACAAGAAATTGAATATCTATTAGCTCATTAAACCATATGCTTTGCCAGTTACAACAATGGATTTTAACATTATCATTCCTTTGAGAAAATTCATTAAATATAAATTACATAAGGCTTGAATTAAATTTGACGTTAAGATTGATTTCAACAAAACTTACCTCATGTTGCCGCAAAGTTATAACTAATTTCTCAAGCTTGGGAGAACTGCGAAGAGCATATGCAATTCCAGGAAGGTTCTCAACAAAATTAGGACCACCATCAAAAGTCAAACACTTTACGTTGATTGATGTAGAACATACACTTCTCATCTCCAAAGTTGATAGAATCTTCAAGCATAATGAAATGAAAACTATGAATATCGGAAAACCAGCTTTTTCCAACAGCAAGCAAGTAGTAAAAATAGGTAAATCAAATGGAAAAGTTACAATAATGCAGTTACCTTGATAAGGCAGCGTCCCAAATTTAGGTCCTTAACATGGCCAAGCTGCTCAAGAATCATCCTCACCGTATTTTCATTATAAATCTCATTATAACAATTAAAGTCGAAAGTAGCACAAATTGAAGATGGTATATTTATCAATTTAATTCTTTCAATAAACAAAGAACACAAATACAATTCCCCAAGGTTCGGACATGAAATTACAATTGCATCAGTTTGAATCTCTACTAAAACTAATTTCTTCAAAGAGTTTGAATCAATAACAAGCTGTTCAAACACATCACATTCGATTAATTCCATCGATTCAAGTGATGGGCTGCCAGATAAAACATTTTCAATCGCTGCACCGGACAACCTAAAAGAGGGGCAGATGTCACGTGCCCTAAAATAGAATTTTACAAGGTTTGGACACGAAATCTCAAGAACAAAATATTCAAGAGCATCTGCCAAAACCAATCTTTTTAACGATTTAGAAGCAATAGCAAGGCGATCAAACCCTAAACAGTCGTTAATTTCCAATGATTCAAGCAAAGGACTGCCAGCTGCAACACTTGCAATAGCTAGAGTAGTACACAAACAAGATTCTATATACAAATACTTAAGATGCTCCCAATTTACCCTCCCATTGGGCATCAAACTGCACTTAGTGAGCTGTAATTTAACCAATGAAGCATAGTTGAAAAAGAAATTCGGAAACATAAACTTGTCTACGCCATAAAACTCCAAGATTAGCTCCTCCACCTGTTTTGTTATTGCGAAATGGAGTTTCACATTATTACAGTTAGGATCCTTTGCAAAGTTATAGCCACCTGATTTAATATGGAATTTCTGGATCTTCAAGCAGTTATGAAGAATTAGAGTATTGTCAATGGATCTAGATATATAAGAGATGTCTTTACCAGAAAAATCATGGAAATTGAAAATGAGAGCAGGGACACGAGTCCATTGTTTGTGCCATCGTTTCCATAAAACACTAGTCTGAATAGCATTTTTGGTTGATGACAAAAGGGAGAGGATATGTTGAATGATGGAATCTGGTAAAGCACTAATTCGATCTTCTTTCTCCTTCAACTTCTTCACCTTTTGCTTCCCATTTCTCTCCAACCTTGTAAGTAAGGCTATGGTGCTGTGGAAGATTACTATAATTATATGGAAGGAGTAAGATTTAAAATCAATGTATCTATCTCTTCGACTAATCAATGTATCTATTTCTTCATTTGATTTAATCAATTTTACATACACCTGGGCATGGCCGTAAAGCCTCATGAGCGAAAACCCAGCCCAGCCCGCAGGTAATTTAATCGGGTTCGGGTTCGGGTTCGGGCCGGAGATATAAATCCCAAGCCCGCCCGTTCAAACCATCTGTATATTTAAAAAAAAATAATTAAATTTAAAATTTCACACCAAATTTCAGCAAGCATTTCAGCAAAATTCACAAGCTTTTGAGCCTCAGGTCTATGAAATTGTTGATGCAAGTATTTTTGGGGAAAATAAAGAAATAGGATATCATATGGGCGAATATGTATTACAGAGCATCGGATTGGAGATACGATTAGAGAGAGAACGGGAGTGAGAGAAGAAAGAGGGAGAAGGAGCTGTCGAGAAAACAAACCTGCGGCGGCGAAGGAGGATTCCTGCGGCGGCGGTGAAGGACGACGGTGTGAAGGAGGTGGCTGCGGCGTGAAGAGCTCTTCTCTTCTTCTCCTGTGTTCGTGAATCGTGAAGGACGGCGGTGTGAAGGAGGTGGCTGAGCGGCTTTTTTTGATGGAGGAGGAGATTAGGTTTAGTCTAACAAATGTTTTATATATTTATATTTTTGTTTTATAAATTATAATTAATATTTATTTATATAACATAATAATATCAGCATATATTGTAACGGGTCGGGTAAGGTAAAATATATCCAGCCCAAGCCCGTTCAGTTTTTGACGGGCTTATATGGGTTTGGGCCGGACCGGACCTGAATGCATTTTTATGTATCCAGGTCCGGCTAAATGGGTCTGGGCCGGACGGGGTCATCGGCCCATAGACCTGGGCATGGGCCGGGCTCGAACCGGGCCTGTCGGGCTTTTGATAAAGTCGGCGAGCCCAAGTCCAGTCCAGCCCGCAAGAAATTTAATCGGGCTCGGACTGGGCTCGGGCCGAAGATATGAATCCCAAGCCCGCCCGTCCAAGCCCATCTATATATTAAAAATATATTATAACTTATATTTATATATTATAATTTATATTTATATATTATAATTTATATAAAAATGTATATATTATAATTTATATATATAAATATATATATATATATATATATTAAGTTAAACAGCAAAGTTTTTTTTGAAAAATTTATTTATATTTATGTTTATAAAAATATATTATAATTTATATAAATATATATATATTATATATATATATAGTATATCGGGCCGGGCCTACCCGATATAAAAGTTGTAAAGCCCAAGCCCGTCCAGTTTTTGACGGGCTTGGGCCGGGCCTAACAGTATTTCCATGTATCCAAGCCCGGCTAAATGGGCCTGGGCCCGGGCCAGGCCTACCCGATATAAAAGTTGTAAAGCTCAAGCCCGCCCAGTTTTTGACGGGCTTGGGCCGGACCGGGCCTAACAGTATTTCCATGTATCCAAGCCCGGCTAAATGGGACTGGGCCCGGGCCGGCCGGGCGGGCTCGTCGGCCCATGCCTAGGTTTTTCTCTTTTAGTTATGTGTTGTTTAATTAATGACGAATTAAGCATGGGTAAATTACATCCATAGCCACTAAGCATTAATCATTTTCATGGTATAACCGCTCAATTTACACTTTTTAGTATTATCTCCAGTAAATTTTAATTAACAGATTAAAATGATCTTTAGTGACCTTAAAATGAGAATATTCAAGAATTATATTAAAAAAATTATTTTAAGATTGTTACTGGTCATTTTGAAATGTTTATTAAAGTTTAGTGGCTATAATATTAATGTAAACTTGAGTAACTATGATTTCAAGTTTTGTGGTCATATAATAATGAGTAAAATTGAGTAGCAATAAATGTAATTTACCTACTCCCTCCATTCCTTTTTGTAAGTCGTTTTAGGGGAAAAAATATTTTCCTTAATATTTGACGTTTTAGAGTTCCCAGAGTATTTTGTATCATCTTTTCCATTATTGCCCTTCCTTTGGTTCGTTCATTAATGGCTACCATTCTTCTACTATTAATTGATTGCTTATTTGGTTTCCAAGGTTCATTAACTGATAACGATGCAATAAGAACGTTTGTTCTTCATATATACAGAGGTTAACAAAAATGAAATTCATAGAATACAAGGAAGAGAGAAAAGCATCAAGAGGAAGCAAAAATGACAATCTTCAGGAAGGTAATGAAGAAAGCTGGAGATTGTAAGGGATTGAACCCTGAAAAGAAGACAATATTCAAGAGGAAATTGAAGAAAGAAGAAGATGGAGGTTTTGAAAACCCACAAAAAAACGATAGATTTCTTAATACTACCAAACAAGAAAGAAGAAGAATACGAGGAGTTGAGTTCTAAGAAGAAGAAAATTCTACTAGATTTTGATTTGAATAAATTTGCAAAGGAAGGAGATGAAGCTTTTGAAAAGCCACAAAAAATGACAGATTTCTTAATACCAAAGAAGAAAGAAGAAGAATCTGAGGAGTTGAGTTCTAAGAAGAAGAAAATTCCACTGGATTTTGATTTGAATAAATTTTCAGAAGAAGGAGAGGAAGCTTTTGAAAACCCAGAATTACAACAAGTGGTTATGAAGAAGTTGAAAATTTATCTGCCTAGGTTTTATTAAGCATTTTACTTTCCAGTTTTGTAATATTGTTGTTGAAACAATTTTTCTTGTTAAAAGGATTTCCAATTTTCCAATTTTAATCTATCAGGTACTAATCCATCAGCAAAAGGGTTTTATTCCCAGTTTTCCATTTTCAGAAGGTTCTAATAATCAATCAATTGGGTAATATTGTTGCTAAAACAATTTTGTTGTGTTTGTAGAGATGATTTTATGTGTTGGGGTTAATTTTTTTTAGGAATTTCTGTTTATATTGTTCACCTGATTGTGTTGTGTTTCATTGAATTGAGTTGAGTTAATATGAAATTGGATGCTGTGATTTGCTTAATTTATTGTTGATGTATTGCTGATTTTCTCTTAAAGGGAGTATGAACTTGTTAATAGTGTTGATTGCCTGGAGTTGCTTTGCTTGATTGCCTGCTACTTAGTTGCTTGCTGATTTCATTTCATTTTTACATTGCTCAAGGCTTTCTGCACATTTACATCATATCTAGTACAATATCACAAAATATAACCATTTCGTATCAGTATCTTCAGATATATATATAATCATTAGTTTAGCTTTGCAAAATGATTTTCAGGCTTGATTTTCAATTGACGAAGGGAGTGTTATATGATAAAGGAATGTTGATCATTTTAACAACCTCAAAATGGATACAAATTGTTACTTGCTGAGTTTCATATATCTTGGGACCTATCTCACAAGCAGTACATACTTTTATATTCATTGCACTCTTAACTTAAGGTTCTAAGTGAAACATCAGAATGCTAACTGATTCCGATTTCATTTGCTTTAGAATTACAGTATCAGAACAGTTTTTGGACTACCAAACATTCTCTTGAATCAATTGAATTATAGTAGGCCTTAAAAATCCACCATCATACAAGCACATAAAATGTGAGGGAGCTGATATGAAGCCAAAGACCAAATTTCGTATTGTAGTGGTGGAGGATATGTTTTTTTTGTGTTCTAGCAGGTTAAACTTTCTACATTAACAACTTTTGCAAACTGATATATATACACTTTGCACATGGGAGAGAGAGATAAGTAAAAATTAGATCATGCATACTTTTATCAAATACACTACCATTAATTAAGACATGTGATATCTCATTAGTGGTATTGATACCTCCATTAATTAAGATATCACCAATACCATCATGTGTTCCAATGTCTATATGATATTCTTTTCATTATTTTAAGATATTCAACTTTTTACTTTTCCATTTTACATTATTGTGATATTCTTTGTAACTAATCTATGCATTTGAACTCTTTAATGTCTTATTACACTTTAAAATGGGATATTCTTCATAATCAATTTATTTGATTGCAACCACTGAATCTTTAACAATATGATGCAATCCGTAACATGGAAAATTCAGTCCCACTTAAGTTATTTGACAGAGAAAAATTCAGTCCCACTTCAAATATAAAATTCAGGTTGTCCTCAATTTGACAGAACAAAATTCAGTCCCGCTTAAACCATAAAATTCAAGCTGCTTCCAACTAAAACATAAAATTCAGCCCCACTTAAGCAATTTGACAGAGCAAAATTCAGTCCCACTTAAAACATAAAATTCAGGCTGCTCCTAACTAAAACATAAAATCCAGCCCCACTTAAGCAATTTGACAGAGCAAAATTCAGTCCCATAAAATTCAGACTGCTCCTAACTAAACCATAAAATTCAGCCCCACTTAAGCAATTTGACAGAGCAAAATTCAGTCCCATAAAATTCAGACTGCTCCTAACTAAACCATAAAATTCAGCCCCACTTAAGTTATTTGACAGAGAAAAATTCAGTCCCACTTAAAACATAAAATTCAGGCTGCTTCTAACTAAAACATAAAATTCAGGCTGTCCTCAATTTGACAGAGAAAAATTCAGTCCCATTTAAAACATAAAATTCAGGATGTTCCAATTTGAAAGAGCAAAATTTAGTCCCACTTAAGAACATAAAATTCTGGATGTACCCAATTTCCTTGTAACATGAGCTTTAATATAAACATAATTGAACATCAGCATAAAAAAAACTCTATTAAACACAATTTAATCAGCATAATTGAACATCAGCATAAAAAAAAGCTCTATTAAACATAGTTTAACATAATCGAACACATTATAGCATAAACCCAAAAATATATCTAACCAGCTATCCTAAAACACAATCAAATAACAATAAATTTTCCTCTTCTCCACTAGCTGAGCAAAAATAGCAGATGAAGTTTCTGATACCTGCAATGATCAATAAAACAACAAAGATTAATTAATTTAAATTATCCAGAGTAATTAACCAAAATTTACTCAACAAAGACACTATAACTATATACCTGAATCAAGTTGTTCTATTAAGATGATTAAGTACTTCTTGTACTAATTCAGATTCACATTTTAGTTGAGTAGGAAGCTGGCTCTCTCTTTCTAACACTGCCTTTTTCATATGAGGAATTCTGTATTTGTTAGAACCTTGAATTTTCATTGTTTCTATCATGCACTGTTGTAATGTCAAAAAAATTCGGTTGGACTTCCATGAAGGAAAATCCTCATACGATTTCACCACATCATGTACAAGCTCATCAACTGTAGTCGGTGACTCCTTATACTGTAAAGCCTGAATTGCACTAAAAAACCCGAGATCCAAGACATTCATATCTGGAGAGTTAGCAGGTTGACACATCAAACGAATATTAAACCCACCTTGGCTAGCAGCTTGGCAAAATTCTTCATCGTTTTGATCAATGTGTGTTCTTGCATTGTCCTGCTGAATAAATATTGGATCCCTACAATCTACTCTTGGCCATTTTTCCTTAATTGCCGGTAGTACTTTACCGATCAAGTAAGACCTTATAACATCTCTAGTAATTGAATTTATTGGTTTAGTCTCTAAAGTCCCTGCAGCTCTGTTAACACTGTTCCTTTTGGCTGGCATTTGAGTAACCAAAGGAAACACACCGATCTTCCCAGAGAAAATTTCATTTCTTTCAACATCAAATCTTGGTCGAGCTAAGGCAACTAAAAACATGACTTTCCCAATAAAGTTTTTGCTTTTACATGTGCGTAATGGGTCTTCTTCATCCGGAAGTAAGTAATAATTCTGATTTTTCTTTGTCATCTGGAACCATTTCTCATCAATATGGACAATATTGTACATCTCTTTAAACGTTGGATCATGTGGGATACTGCTTTCTTCAAGCATTGATATGCAAAATTTCAACCGGGATCTCTTATTTTCTTCCTTTAAAAGAGGTTTTATAGCATTTGAATGTCTTCGTATTGCTCCAGATTGCAAACGTCTAAACATTGTAGTCCTTTTCATGTCCATAGCATAAGCTAAAGAGCTAAGGGTTGTCCGCTGCTGCAAAGGGATTTCACGAAATCGATTCCAGTCAATCTGAATTCTCTTACGACCACAATTCTTTGTCCTTTTATGCGAAACATCAGCATGTAATCCGTCATTTTTCCATTGTTTCCAAACGCGTTGAACAAGCCGAATACCAACCGAAAATATTGATGCCACTGAATTGGTCGTCCCTTTAGGCAATTTTCCATCAATGCTTTTCTGTAACAACATATCGTATATTGCTCGACGTTGAGCATTGGATAAATATTTCCTCTTACTTGTCTGGTATGGTATATGTTCACCTTCTATATCTGCATAATTCAAAACAAATGATTCAAAGGATGTGGCAAGTATATAGATTCAAGTGTCATTGTATAAGGTAACTCCATTAGAAATAATTGAGATTTCAAATGTCAGAAACAGTACTAATAAAAGTGAAAAAGCCAAGTAGTTATACAACACTTCAAGTATGATTTAGGAAGCATAAATCGAACAAGAAAAAAAACAAAAGAATTAAATACCATTGAGATCAATACTCAAAGCTTCTGCTTCCTCAAAGCCATTAAGGTCTGGTAGAATATAGCCTATTTCATTTTGTCTGAAATCTCCATGACTAATATCAACATTTAGATCTATTTCAGTCACTCTGTCCATGGATGATGAAGGAAAATTCATCTCTGGAGAAGAAAAAACAGACAAGAAAGAAGAAGATAGCAATCTATAACCATGAAGGATAAAAACCAGAGAACGTATTCTTGAGTTACAATCATCAATCTTTAATTTGTTCATATATAAATGGAGACTCTTCAATTCCATTTTTTGGTGCTAAAGTTTAAAATTAGAGCAATCAAAATTTTTGGGGAAATTTAAATTTGAGAGAGATTGAATTTCTGAATTTACAGAGGGAAAGAAACGTATTATTGAAAGGGAGGGAGTTTTTGATTTTTGACGTGTTTTTCTTGAGAGAAGTACAGTAATAAATTGATGAGAGAGAGTTTTTCTTAATTAGGCAATTTTATTAAAAATTCTCTTTACAGCCAAGGATTAAAGGTTAAATTAGTAATTTTTATCTATATTAATTGAGTTTCTTAATCTGTGTGAAACAACCTAGAATGACTTATAAAAAGGAATGGAGGGAGTATTAAGCAGCACTGAGTAAAAGACTTTCTTTTACTTTGGAAAGATAAGTACAAAAACAAAAAAAACTTGTGGTGCGTTTATTAGGAGAGATATAGGGTGTGGGATAGGGATAAGAAAAAATGTTCGTTACAAATAGGTGCTCTATGGTTTTACAGATTTGTAGATGTATACATGTGGTATTATTCGTTACAAACGTAACCATATGATTTGTTAAATTTTCATTTTTTTTTACCTTGCCATATTTGGCTGATAACTATCTCAAAATGAAAATTTTTAATCTTTAAAGTTGTTTTGTATCATATTTACTTTGAACTGCATTTTTTATTTTTCAAAATTATCATTTTTTACAGTTTTCTCTCGCTAAACATTAACTTTATCTCTCATAAAAAAAACCACATAAATGACCTCAAATCTAAAAAGTTTTGTTTTGAAATTATTATCAGCCAAATTTAGCAAGGTCAACAAAAAAAATGAAAAAATTTGCAAATCACAAGGTTGTATTTGTAACGAAAAATACCACACATCTGCAAATCTGTGAAACCACATGACATCTATTTGTAATTAACCCTAAGAAAAATGAGATAACTTATTTCATGTTTGTTCGAGAGATAGAAGGGTGAGACAGGAGAGTGATATGCCTGGATTAAACCTTTGTTTGGGGTAATTTTAATAAAAAATTACCCTATTAGATCTGGTTGAAAAAAATTCTATAGAAAGGGCTGTTTTTTAACTAAGGTTAAAAATTGTACTTTTGTTGAAATTTTGTTACTCATTACGGGGCGCCGTAATGAGCTGATACACAGGAATCCCAAAGGATTCCTGTCCACTACTGGGGCAGTAGCCACTGCCCCAGCAAATATTTAAAAAAAAAATTTAATTTTTGAATACAAAAATAAAAATAAAATTTATAAAACAAATATAAAAGAAACTATTTTTTTATAAAATAAAATTATATATTATAATGATGGTGATTGAATTTTTGTTATATAAATTTTTTATTAAAATTTAAATTTGAGTTTGCTCCCACAATTTTATATACTAGGGCTAAATCTGCACTTCGCGTAAAACGTCAAGGTTAAATATTTAGTACATTAATAACACAGTAAAATATTTTAGACATTTTCAAAGAAATTGTGATTAATTTACATGTAACGGGTTTAGTTTTTTTGAAACTGTCTAAAATATTTTATTATGTTATTAATATAGTTACGAAAAATTGTATGAAACTGCTTCAATTTATCGACAAACTGATTTAGAAAGTCCGATGTGACTAAATAATAGTCAAACAAATCTTTTCAAATTTTTGGTAGCGTATGGTTAAATTTGATATTCCTTGGAAACGTTAGTGTTAAATTTGCATAATTTCATACGTTAGGGCTAAATCTGCAGTTCACTTGAAACGTTAAGGTTAAATATTTAGTGCATTAATAACACAGTAAAATATTTTAGATAATTTTTTAAAAAAATTGTGATTAATTTATATGTAGCAGGTTTAGTTTTTTTGAAACTGTCTAAAATATTTTATTGCGTTGTTAATACAATTACAAAAAAATTGCATGGAACAAAGTGGTTTAGAAGGTCTGACGTGGCTAAATAACAGTCAAACAAATTTTTTCAAATTTTCGACAGCATATGGTTAAAATTGATATTGATTGGAAATGTTAATGTTAAATTTGCACAATTTCGTACGTTAGGCTAAATCTGCAGTTCGCTTGAAACGTATAGGTTAAATATTTAGTGCATTACTAACGAAAAAAATATTTAGTGCATTAATAAGACAATAAAATATTTTAGGCAATTTCAAAAAAAAAATTGTGATTGATTTATATGTAACAAGTTTATTTTTTTAAAACTGTCTACAATATTTTACTGTGTTTTTAATACAGTTACAAAAAAATGTATGAAACTACTTTAATTTATCGAACTGGTTTAGAATGTTCGATGTAATTAAATAATAATTAAATAAATATTTTTATATTTTCAGTAGTGTGTGGTTAAAATTGATCACACTCGAAAATAATATAAATTTAATAATATCAATATAATTTATATATATTTTTATTTTTATTTTTATAAAATAATAAATTAATTTCTTTTTATAATTTTTTTTAATGTAAAGTAATAAATCAAAAAATTTTTTTATATATTTGTTTGGGGGCAGTGGCTACGCCACTGCCCCATTACACTAGTTGCTAGGAATCCCTTTGGGATTCCTGGCCACTATGGCGCCGTAATGGGTAAAAGGTATTTAAAAAAAATAAAATTGTCACTATGGTTGGAAAATAGCCCCTTCTAGGGGAATATTTCTCAACCAGGTCCTATGGGGTAATTTTTTATAAAAATTACCTCAAATGAAGGATTAATCCGATATGCCTCTTATCTCACTAAAGTTATACCTAGAGAGGGGTGGTATAAGACATTGTGATAACTTATTTAGATGAAAAAATCAAATTTGTAGTGTTGAAAATTTGTAGAGTGTTCCAAATGTTTCTCAAGTTAATTTTAATATTTGAACTTTTGAAAACTTAAGTTTGTCCATATATTAGTAGTATTAATATGGAACAAAATTAATTAAATTTAATCTATCATCTTAAGTATATTAGTCATTTCATTTTTTTTGTGTTTTGAAAATTTAATACAGTGTTCTAAGTATTTCTCAAGTTTGATTATAGATTAAATTTACTTAATTCCATTCCACATTGATACTACAATATTAATATATGAGTCTATTTAAATTTGGATAGAGCTAATATAGTAAAATGAATTATTTTATCTTTATCTTTATCCAACGTACCAAACATGAGATAATAAATCCTCCTATCTTATTTTTATCTTTATCCCAATCTTTTATCTTTATTTATATCTCAATCTTTATCCCTATCCCCATAGAAATACCAAACGTCGAACAAAAAATCCTCTATCCTAACCTTCTTATAGGGGTGGCAACGGATAGGACCGGGGCGGGGATGATTCCACATTCCGCCCCTAATAATTTCGGACACAGATTCGGAGAATCTCAAGAAGAGATTCGGGGATTTTTTTTCCCGCACGGATTCCACGGGTGATGGGTTGTCAACCAAAAAATAAAGAATTATAAAAATCACTAATATTTAATTGTATAAAATAGTAAAATTATATACAAAACAAGAATAAATTATCCAAAAATACATACACTCCAAAAATCTACAGTTAATAGGTAAGCTTTTGTAATATTATTTATTTTTAGCATATGCGCAGAATCCTTTCTAACAATGATTTTAGAATGTACAAATGCACGTTGATATGAAATGAAATGACGGAATGAGTTTAGGTAAACAAGTTTAGACCCAATATATCATATATTTAGTTAGCCCACCTAATTACGAAAGGATTTTCCGGAAATAAAAAGAGGAAGGGACTTTAGACTCCAAGTTACACGCTTAATCACTTATTGCAAAAATATAGCTTCTGGGCCAATTATGAGATGACATGTGTAACCAAGCACAAACTCGAATGTCTATAAATAGCATAAAAATCAAAACGGCAGGTACACAATTCTCTAAACTATAATATCAATGCATTCCTCCTAAATTACATATACTTCATACTAATTTAGGTATCGGAGAGGGTCTGGCGGTAATCGGTCCCCTGTCTGATTGTTTTCTCTCTTACATGTCATTGAAAGTTGTTGACTAGCAAGTTGAAGATATTCTGATATCACATGTGAAATGTATTTTTAAATTGGTTGAAACTCATCACACACTACAAGAAATCAAACTTTTAGTGTGATAGTTAAATTGGTAGAATCCATATGAATTTGATTAAGCATAAATAGAACATACATATATAGCTTGAGATGTATGAATAAATTGATATCAAATTCAAATAATATGATAAAAATTAAATAATGTAATGGTAAAGCTGAATTATGAATGGTCAGAAAATTTGCCCTTCACGTTTTTTTAGAAACCCAAATTTACCCCACAGCATGAAATGATGCAATTTTCCCTTTAATATTGTCAAACAAGTTCAATTTTACTACTATATAACAAAAAATTTGAACTGGCTGATTTGAGAATTATTTAACTATCACACCAACAAGTTTGTCAATAAAATAAAGTAGTAGTTGTATGTATTTTGCCGGGTTGTTATATATATTTTAATAACATAGTAAGCATTTTATGCAGTTCTTTGTTATTAACTTGTATCTGGTACACTTAAATATTATCATTTCGACAAGTTATTTTATCACTGTGTTAGCAACAGAATAAATATTTTAGACATAATTGATGTTTGAATGTCTGATGTGATAATTAAAGAACAAGCTAAATAACAATAAAATAGTTTGTTTAAATTTTATGTTACAAGGTTGTAAAAAACGCTAGGCGCTAGTCGGGCGGACAGGACCCTCAAAGATTAGTCGGGGATTAGTCAGAGATTAATCGGATTTGTATTTTTTGTATTTTTTATTTATTAATCAACAAATTATTATATAAATTCAATTAATATGTATTATTCTATCTAAAAATAATAGTATAAATTATTTAATATAGAAAACACGTATGACATATATCTTTACAAATGTGCAAACATCTACATTTCAACAACAATATCATTGAAACAACACAAGAGTGAATTATAATAAAGAAAAAAAATATATTCATAATAAAAAATGTTTTTGTTTTCATCGTCACTTAGGCGGCGCCTAAGCGGTCTAGGCGGCGTCGAGGCGGCCTAAGCAGGGCCCAAGCGGCTAAAAATCGGCTGGGAGCCAAAAAAAACGCCTAGAGGAACTAATCAGAGAAAATCGGGACGAATTCTCGATTTCGAGAGCCTAGGCTGTCGAGGCCGCCTTCATTTTGAATAGTGATTAAGGGTAAAATTGATCTTGTTTGATAATTTTAGTGGTAAAATTGATCATGTTTGATGATGTTAGAAGTAAAATTGTACAATTGCATACATTAAAGGTAAATATGCACTTCTCCAAGAACGTTAATAGCAAATTTGCACCTTATCCCTATAGTAAATGTCTTAATACATCATTTGCTCCCCGAACTTGTCTAAAAAGTTTGACTGAGCCCTGGACTTTTAAAATATCCTGATAGTCTCCTCAACTTGTATAAGATGTTCAGTGAGCCTCTTAAACTTGCGTAAAACATAATCAATTAGTCACTATATTGCAAAAAAAAAGTAAGATGCATACGGAAGATGCGTTACAGACGTCTTAGATTGTTATTATATAATTTATATAATATATTAAAAAGAAAGTTATTACTTGCACAACTGTAAAACGTGTCTACTCTATTATTAGAATCGCATACCCCGATATTGGTTATTTTACTTTTTTTAATACACATGTAATACATCTTCTGTGATAAGGACCTCATCGTTTAAGATATTAGCACTGCCACTGATACCAGCATTTTGTTCGAAAACATGCTCCTTTGCCGAAACGGAGGAACCATGAGGGGCCATAGATGATGTTGGCCGCTGAGGAGCACAAGCATTCGGACGACATTGGATATTGCCAAGAGGAGGAGAGGTCGTCGATCCGCTATGGATATTTTCTTTCATAGTAGGCCCAGTAGTTGGACTTCCTGCTATTGGAGGCCCGTCTATGAGCCAGCGAGACTGGGGTTGTGACATGGTTCGCCTTGTAGGAGCGCGGAGCATAGTGTTGTATGGTCTCACAACTTGGTCCGATTGAGGGTTGTTAAGCCCAAAATATACCTAAAATATCATCATTAATTACATCAATATTGCTACGAATTTATGCTATTTATAACTGTTTAGGAAGCTTTTACTCTCGAATATGTTTCTTTCTTGTAAGGTACATAAATATTTGGTAAAATCCAAATAGGAACGAAAAGAGCTCGAAAACAGAAGAAAAACCCTACAAAAGGAGTCGAAGACGACAGAAATTAATAACGCCAAATCGAGGACACGAACGAAAGCAGAAGTACAAAAAACGTTCCGTGCCGCGACCGCGGCCCCCAAATTCACGGTCGCGACACGCGTTCCCCAGCTTCTCCTTCCTTCGTTTGAAGACCAATTGATGCTCCCCCATTCTCGGTAGAGAATTTAATATTCTCGGTACGAGCAGGAGATTTTAGAAGCCTAGTTACACACTTTCGTTTTCGACGAAACGCGATCGTTCGGGTGGATAAAGACGTCCTTTCGCAACGGACACGACCTTTCGCAACGGACACGACCTTTCACAACGGACACGACACTTCAATCAAGACTCTTCAACATCTATAAATAAAGAGTTGATGGAGAGTTGAAGATATGTAGAAGAAAGAGATTAGTGCAAGAGTTTATGCAGAAACTCTGACTCAGAAATGAGTCAGAGATTAGATTTCATTTCTGTTCAAAGCAATATGCTGTACACACATTGTTTATTCAATAATAACAAGTTTAGTAGCGTTTAGACATTGTTCCAGTTTAGTTTTCATTTTGGTAGTAGACCGACCCAGTCTCTATTACGAAGATTCAACGAGAAGATTGAGTAGAGGATCCGCCCCTGAGCCTGACAAACTCTAACGAAACCCAAGGAAAGGATTGATCAATCCGTTCACTTGCAAGCCGTCGAATGTTTCCATGCTCCATGTTCTCTGTAAACTTGTATCAATTTATATTTCATCTAATAAAGTCTGTTCTATTCGATAGATTTTTATGCAACACTTATGGTAACCAATCCACTAAAGTGACTGCTGGTGTTTTTATTAAAACGTATTTAATCCAAAATCTTTACAAGGAAACTTTGTTGAACACTTAGGCAAATTATTATCTCGAAAGAGTTTTAATTTGATTAAGGGCAACTATCCCGAAAGGGTTTTGTCATGTTCAAAGCCAATTAATTAGAGGTTCCGTCATTTATTTCATCTTTATAATTCGTACAAAGTTTAAAGTTGTTTTCTTTGCTTAATGCAAACAAATACATTCGTTTACTTTTCTAAAAAGTACTAAACGTTCCTATCTTGCAAATTCATTCTTAAATCAGAATATTTTCTAACGTTTTCATATTCTAATCTAATTCTCATTCTAGCAATTTCAAAACCAAAACCGATTAAACGATTTTTCCATAGTATAAACCCTAAAAGTAAATTTAACCGATTATAAATAAGTTTTGTTCGAAAAACGTTCCCTGTGGGATCGATATCTTTTATTACTACAAGCGTATACCGTGCACTTGGGGAAATCGCTCAACAAGTTTTTAGCGCCGTTGCCGGGGAACGCAAAATTTTTAACAAAAATTTATGTTTTTCGTGTTTTATTTCGAACCTTGGTTTATAATATATGTATTTATTTATTTTTATAGTTTTTATTTATTGAGGATGGTCACTAGGACTAAATCCTCGTTATTTAACGTTTGCAATTAGATGTTTGCAGATAAAAAAAAATTCAAGTTTTTTCACAGATAACCGAGAGATTTGATTATCAATGAAATTTATAGAGGGAGTCTACAGAAAAGAAATTAAGCATGCAGATACATCCGAAGGGAAAGCAAAATTTTTGAAGCAACATGTCAGACGTGACATATAATTTTTTCCAGAAAATTTACCTTTTCTCAAACACCTTTACCTCTTTTCTATACACTTAATCCTTCACCAAAACATCATATCTCTTTGTTAAGAAGATATCAATTCCTACACTAAACCCAAATAATTTCCTTTTTATCATCTCCTCACAACACCTACATTTATCTCTCTAAGAAATAGCTAATCAAAGAAAGATATATCAGAAGTAGAATGAAATTACCTTATCCACCAGGAAGGAATTGTATACTTTTACCATAGTTTCAACAGTTTCAGTTCATGCACGTAGTTCTTGTTCATGCGCAGAACCAGAGGTTCGGACATTCAACCGGAATCAGTAGATCCTTAAATTGAGAAGACACAAAAAAAGCGCTAAAAAAATGCTAGTAAAAAAAAATAAAAAAAAATTATTGTTCCAGGTAAGTTACATGGACATGACCATTATTTAAAACCGGTCTAAGTAATTGATTCTGTCCATGATTTAGATTCTCCTTGGGAATTCTTAAGGATTATCACATTTTTTAGTTTTTAGTTTTTCATATTTTTAATTCTTACATGTCATTTTAGTTCAGTTTATACATTAGTCTTTAGTTTAGTAATAATGATGAGATTAGAAATAAAAATTTTGTGATCATTAAACGATATTGAATTAAAAGTTACACAAAATTTAAGTTTCATAATTAAAATCTCTACTGTGACTTTTGTTTGATGTTTTGAAAATTTCTGAACTTACTGAGAATGTGAATTCTCAGTTGAGAATTTTACTTTCTCTGCCTTATAAATTTCTGAACTTACTGAGAATGTGAATTCTCAGTAGAGAATTCAGGATTTTCAAAAAATTTCAAGGGAAATGAAGAAAAAAAAATTTCTGAACTTACCGAGAATTTAAAATTCTCGGTAACTTCAGCGAGAAAAAAAAAAACTTTGCCGCGACCGCGAATCGCCATTCACGGTCGCGACACGGGCGTCTATCAGACCTTTATCTTTTCTTTCTTCTTCAGTTCATGCACCATTTCGAAAAATTACGCTTCTTCATGTTCAAATGGTGTGAATTTACACATTTTTAATCCCAACAGACACCTTGAATTGTCCTGGATTGATTATAAAGTAATTGACAAAGTTCAGACTTCTGTTCTTACATTTTTTATTCATCTCTATCAGACAGAATCTGATTTCTCTTTATTTCATCCTAACATCATTATAAATAATTAGAGAAGATCAGATTTCAATACTTTTCATCTCTTTCAGACAAAATCTGATATTCTTCTCCAATTATTCAACCTTTCAAAAAGTTACAAAAACTTTTTCTTCTAAACCCAAACACATGACTACCAAGCATAAATCTTCCATGAAGATTACTACTGCACGCAACAAGCGTCCTGATTTTTCAGAATGCTATGATGCACCATTTCCCATTTACACACATAATGAAGAACGAAGATATTATAAAACTATTTGTTGTATATAGTTTGTATATAGGTTTATTTTTGTGTTTGTTCTTTCTGTTCTTTGTATATATGTTCTTCTAATTTTAATAAAACTGTCAAGTTTGATTTTTTAATTCTTTTTGCTTAAAACAGCTGAACCTTGTCCAAGAATCTGTAATTATTTTTCATAAATCTGTATTCATTTCAGAAATGTTTCTGAACATCTGACTTTTCATATATTTTACATACTAATACGG
The DNA here is from genome assembly GCF_963576675.1 of Euphorbia lathyris. Taxonomy (NCBI): domain Eukaryota; kingdom Viridiplantae; phylum Streptophyta; class Magnoliopsida; order Malpighiales; family Euphorbiaceae; genus Euphorbia; species Euphorbia lathyris. The sequence goes on along the minus strand of NC_088910.1, from coordinate 18,019,880 downwards.
TATAATCATTCATAACTATTGAACAAGTTCATGAACATTCATTTTATATGATAAATCTGAGTCTTGTTCTGCACATATGTTTTTCAATTTTGATAAACGTATCCACTTTTGATTCTTTGGTTATTTTTATTAGTATATGTTAACTATGCAAATTATTTGAATGAATCTATATATATGTTCATATGGAACAGTATCACCTTCACCATGAATTTGTTTATAATGTTAAAATGAATCTGTATATCATTTCATTAATCTGCATAAGTTTCAATGTTTCAGATTTAATATGAATAAGTGATTCATAATTTGATTTGTTTAATTTTCATTTGTTTGTTTTTGTATATAGGTTCGTTTTTAATTTTTTTTAGTACATATGTTCTTGTTCATTTATGTACACATGTGTTATGCAATAAAACTTCATTTCATTTCATATATCAAATTTTTCATTCTGATTTATGTCTGTTCAGATTTTCCACTGATAGCACCTGAATCTGTATGAATCATTTTAATGCTAATACGTTATTATCATTATTAACTATTGAACATAATAATAAATTTTCATTTTTATGCAATCATTGAGTTTAATTTTAATTATGAAATTATGAACTTATATCGTGTTGATTATTGCATATATCAGTATGAACTTATTAAAATAAAACATACAATTTTTCATATGAATCTGTATCAATTAGAATAAGGTTAATGTTTAGGGTTAAATGTTTCTTTATCTGAATGTTTAGTTAATTTGAATAAAGATCATGTTTAAGTTTTAAGCATGAATAAATACCTACATGAACTTACGTTCATTATCTTTTAGATGATTAATTTACCTTATGTGACTTAATGCACATTGATTCTACATTAACTCTAATTAGGAATTTAATGTTTCAATACTAAAACTTTAATAAGGATAAACCCTTGGTTTTCCTTGCCTTTAATGTTTTTCAATTAAGTTCTTAAGTGCAGGTACAGTTTCTATTAAGTTCAGGAGACAATTAATCAATTAAATCACACAAACATAGTCAAAATGCACCTGAACAGACGTCTATGACCAATTCTCGGCCGAGAATTATTAATTCTCGGCAAGTACAGCAAAAACTGGTCGAAATCAGAGTGAAAAATTCTCTGAATTTCGCGTGCGGCGACCGCGGCTAGGCAATTCTCCTAAACACCTATATTCATACCTCTATATACCTATCACTTATACAACCATTACACAACCTCTATTTAAAACACATTTTCTTCTTTCACAACTCAATTCCACACCATATCACCTTTACTTTTTACCAATTTTTACTTCTCCAAAATACATCTTTCCCAAACACCACACCATAACCTAACCCTTTTTACACACAATGCCTAAACATCAGCAGGTTACTAACCAGGTTTCCTCTACATCTAATAATTGTTTGCATGTTGAATATGGATCCATTCAGCATTATTTCAGATGGGGTTGGGCACATGGTACAAGCACTATTATGGACATCGTGCATAGTAAAACAGACATTATTGTATTGGTTCCTCTTTCCTACTCTAAAAAGAATGAGCGGATTACATTTAGGATTTCGGTTGATTTTATGAAGTTGGGGATGACGAGATGAGTATTTGGTTTAGATATCATACAAAATAATTTATTGTTAAGCCCATCATTTTCCATCCAATCCAGTTTGGACATACTTTGACTAGTTTGGATGGATTTAATCCCAAGAATGCTACTAGCACACTTATTAAAGATCGTTGGATTTCGTGGTAGATTAAATTGGATTACCTTTTAACAATTGAGTCCATGTTTCCGTTTCCACCAATAAGCACGTTCATTTGCGTACTTTGATTATGGGTATTGTTTTGGATGCTACGAGTATTATGAAATTCGATGTTGGTACATCAAGTTCACATGGTAATAGTATTAAAGAGGATAGTAATGCGAAGACACATTTTTGTGAGGATGACGATATGCATTATGATGATGAAGAAGCAGGTGAGAAAGATAAGCATGTTGATGCCTAAACACAAGCACATGGGGTTGTTGATGCTGAGCACAATGCTAATGATCAAGTTAATTTTCAACAAAGTTTGAACCAAATGCATTTGCGGTTCAATGTTATTATGGAGAATAATCAAGAGAAGAGTTCATGATTAAACGCGGTGGCTGCCAATTATCCATACTTTGAGAAGTGATCACACGTCAACATGACGCCAGTTATTATCATTTTTCCATCGTCACGACGTTATGACCACACCTTCTCCACCGGGTTCACTTTCACAAGAATAGGTTTTATCTTATCTTTTCTCCACTCATTTATCTTAAATTGTTTTTTTTTTATTAAGTTTGGTACAATTTCAAATTCTATTTATGTTGGATAAATCCATTTCATATTTATCTATTTTCTTTTTGTACAATTTTGCTTTATTTCGTACACATTTTTCGTGTTTTATCAATCTTTGCACCAATGAGGACATGGTCCAATTTAAGTGTGAGAGGAATATTTCATATATCATTTTGTTTTTAGTAAGAATAAATGCAACGAATACTTTTTATGCAACATTTATAAATGCAACACTTATTTTATGCAAATGCAACATATATTGCAACACAATGTATTTAACACTATTTTTATTAACTTAACATTTTCATATATTTATAAATTAACCACAAGTTAATATGATTATTTGTTTAGGTTATCATTATCGTTAGAAAAATATTTCTATACGTATACGGGTAATATTTTTCAAATTTTTCACAAATCTCCGATACGATTTTTAAGTATGAAAATTGTCTCGAGTAAATGTATTTAAGATAAAAAAAATTCTTTATTCAATCTCTATTTTATATCATGAAATTCATGATACAATAAATCTTATTTTAAGTTTTCAATTAGGTTTATAGGCATTAAATTGAACTAACAATTTTTTAGCTCGGTTTGATTTCGTCTTACATTAACACCAATTGAAGTTTTTAAGGAAACTTTAGCCATAATACATGTTGAATTTTAACTCAATATAGGATGAATGTGCTATCTTTCTTTTTCCCAATTTCAATATTATATTTCATATTAATTAATCAATTAGTTGAATTCTTAACTTTTGGCCACGATTGAGACCAACCTTATCACAATCGATGTATGAAAGGGAAGAAAATTAAGTACCGTTTACTTTTGGCCACGGTTGCGACCACCTTTATCACAATCGAGGTATGGAAGGAACATTTAAAGCAAAAATTATAAGCGTGTATAAGTTTAAAGTAACGATTGCGTCCACCCATGGCATAGTCGGTACCTCTTAAGCAAACACAAAACAATAAAATACGTATAAGGTTACGATCAAGACCACCCTTATCTCGGGCGTAACTAAGTAAATAATTAACCCAAGTACTTATTCATTTAATATATCTCATATATTAGTTTAGGTTTGGGAAAAGAAATTTTGTGCTTTGAAATGCCTTGAGACGAAAGGCTCAATAACATGTGTGCTTATATCGTCCCGAATGCTTCAATTCAAAATTGGAAATACAAGACAAATGATATATCGTATATTATACTAAGTTAGATTGATATTTTGCGTATAAATTTGCCATGCGAAGTTAGTCTTTTCGGCTTAACTAATTTAAAAGGTAATGCCAAGATATATGTTTTATTTTCATAAATAGATTAGTTAGAGAATAAATTCAGTGAAATTTTGCTCGAGACTAGCAAAAGATTAAGTGTGGAGATTTGTTAAGCCCAAAATATACCTAAAATATCATCATTAATTACATCAATATTGCTACGAATTTATGCTATTTATAACTGTTTAGGAAGCTTTTACTCTCGAATATGTTTCTTTCTTGTAAGGTACATAAATATTTGGTAAAATCCAAATAGGAACGAAAAGAGCTCGAAAACAGAAGCAAAACCCTACAAAAGGAGTCGAAGACGACAGAAATTAATAACGCCAAATCGAGGACGCGAACGAAAGCAGAAGAACCAAAAAACGTTCCGTGCCGCGACCGCGGCCCCCAAATTCACGGTCGCGACACGCGTTCCCCAGCTTCTCCTTCCTTTGTTTGAAGACCAATTGATGCTCCCCCATTCTCGGTAGAGAATTTAATATTCTCGGTACGAGCAGGAGATTTTAGAAGCCTAGTTACATACTTTCGTTTTCGACGAAACGCGATCGTTCGGGTGGATAAAGACGTCCTTTCGCAACGGACACGACCTTTCGCAACGGACACGACCTTTCGCAACGGACACGACCTTTCACAACGGACACGACACTTCAATCAAGACTCTTCAACATCTATAAATAAAGAGTTGATGGAGAGTTGAAGATATGTAGAAGAAAGAGATTAGTGGAAGAGTTTATGCAGAAACTCTGACTCAGAAATGAGTCAGAGATTAGATTTCATTTCTGTTCAAAGCAATATGATGTACACACATTGTTTATTCAATAATAACAAGTTTAGTAGCGTTTAGACATTGTTCCAGTTTAGTTTTCATTTTGGTAGTAGACTGACCCAGTCTCTATTACGAAGATTCAACGAGAAGATTGAGTAGAGGATCCGCCCCTGAGCCTGACAAACTCTAATGAAACCCAAGGAAAGGATTGATCAACCCGTTCACTTGCAAGCCGTCGAATGTTTCCATGCTCCATGTTCTCTATAAACTTGTATCAATTTATATTTCATCTAATAAAGTCCGTTCTATTCGATAGATTTTTATGCAGCACTTATGGTAACCAATCCACTAAAGTGACTGCTGGTGTTTTCATTAAAACGTATTTAATCCAAAATCTTTACAAGGAAACTTTGTTGAACACTTAGGCAAATTATTATCTCGAAAGAGTTTTAATTTGATTAAGGGCAACTATCCCGAAAGGGTTTTGTCATGTTCAAAGCCAATTAATTAGAGTTCCGTCATTTATTTCATCTTTATAATTCGTACAAAGTTTAAAGTTGTTTTCTTTGCTTAATGCAAACAAATACATTCGTTTACTTTTCTAAAAAGTACTAAACATTCCTATCTTGCAAATTCATTCTTAAATCAGAATATTTTCTAACGTTTTCATACTCTAATCTAATTCTCATTCTAGCAATTTCAAAACCAAAACCGATTAAACGATTTTTCCATAGTATAAACCCTAAAAGTAAATTTAACCGATTATAAATAAGTTTTGTTCGAAAAACGTTCCCTGTGGGATCAATATCTTTTATTACTACAAGCGTATACCGTGCACTTGCGGAAATCGCTCAACAAGGGTGATCAAGAAGTGTAGAGCAGTACTTATCCGTATGACCTATCAAACCAATATAGAAACAGAACGTGGGCATACGTTCATACTTAAAAAATACCCAACAGAATTCACCTCCCCCCCCTACGCCTTAGCAATCTTCATCTTTCGTTTCAATGGTTGCAGCACATTCATTGCCACCCTAATTCTCATATAGAGTCTGCTTGCCCTCGAGAAATTATTCGGATCAGATTCAATGAAAGTGTCCAGGAAATTGCCAATACTAACCGCCACACACTCAGACATAAACCCTAACGGAAGATCATATATCTGAATCTAGAATTCTACAAGAGACAGAACCTCATCACTGAGTTGTTGCCCATCCTCCAATTTTCGAACGAGAAGGAGATTTTGTTCAAACGTCCAGGGGCCGCCACGGATAACGCGTTCACGCTCCATAGGATAGAAGAAGTCAAAACGAAAAAGGTTCGGCCCCAAGACAGTTACGCACAAACCCCTAAATGGTCTCCAAAGATTAGCGAGTGTATTCTTCATCACTTGGATTTTGATGTTGCGATCCGTCAAAAGTCTACCGAGTAAACTCCATGTTGTTGGTGCCTTCTGATCCAACACGTCCTCAGATTATAGGGCAGGGCCAGCTTCAACCTCAGAAGCTAGGGTAATCAAGGCGGTATCATCAAGTCCGACTTCCATTACGGCTGCCAGGGATCAAATCTAAGGTTAGGGAAAAACCTAGTCAATAGCGAGACATTCTTACTTAATAATATCTATATACACTTGCATATGGCATATGGTTCATTGTTACCTTCATTCCTTGAAATGGAATGAATGGGTGTGATCATAAATTATATTGTGACTTACAAAGTAATTAACAGAAGTGTAAATAATTTATTAGTTATTTCCTTTTTACCTAACATAATATTTAGTCCTTTTATTTAAAAAAAAAACACATTATAAGATCTTTATCTTTTGTTAATATTAATTCTTTGTTCCTTCTGTTTATTTTTATTTTAGATTTTTAACCGTTATATTTGGCACAAACAGACAGACACAAAATAACAAAGTAATATAGTCACTTTGTATCTACTATGGTTGTCCTAAAAACTAAGATATATTTGGTTAAAAATCTAAAAAAACTAGACAGAATGAATAAATGGTTAATATTGACAAAAAAAATAGAAACCTTATAATGTGTTTTTTCTAAATAGAATGATTAAACAGTGTGTTAGGTAAAAAGACGGAGACTAATAAATTATTTACCCTTAACAGAATTAGTTTTTGAGATATAAGAGAATTAGTTAATTAGATGAGATGGTAAATTAAATTAGGATGAGTGATGCTAGGGATTTGCATGTTTTTTTAGTATGAAAATGTGCATACTTCAATTTATAAACGTTCGTATATTTAAAATTATTCTTCTGCAAAATCATAATTATTATTATAGACCAATAGTAATAAATTTTAAGTTAAACTTTAACGTAAATACCTCATTCTAATATTAAATATTATAGGGATAAAATTGACAAATTTAACCCTAATATTAAAAAGTTCAAATTTTGCTCTAACGTATAAAATGGTTCAAATTCACATCTAACATTTCTAAGCAAGATCAATTTTAGCTATATCTTATCGAAAATTTAAAAAGATTGGTTCATTGTTATTTACCGGTCATGATTCAGATCTTCGAATATCATTTACGTCTAAGATATTTAATGTGTCACTAACTTAGCCATAAAAGACCTGTTAAAATGCTAACAACTAAAGTTTGTCGTATACAAATTAATCACAACTTTTTTTTGTCAATGTGTCTAAAATGTTTACTGTATTCTTAATATAATTATAAATAACCAACAAAAATATATATAACTGGTTCTGCTTATTGACAAATTTATTTGAAAGGCTTGATGTGACAGTTAAATAACATTCAAACACACTTTTTTTCAAGTTTTCAATAACATATGACTAAAATTGATTTTGCTTGGAAATATTACGATTAAATTGGCATCATTTTATATGTTAGCACTAAATTTACACTCTTTTTAAATTATTAAGGTCAAATTAGATCTCATCCCAATATTATATATGAAATTCTTCTTCTACAAAGTTGTACATTTCAATCAAAACAGTAAAACATTTACTTTTAAAAAATTAGATTTGATGTATTTATATTTGAAGAAAATACCATTTGTGTCAATGGAAATAAATTATAAATATTAGATTTAATGTATTTTTTAAAATTATTATTACCTTTACCTTTTAATTTAATTTAGAGTTATATATAGGTAAAATAAATTTAGTAAAATGGTATATATAAGTAAAATAAATTTGGTAAAATGGTGTCGCTTTGGCTGATAATGTTTAACTTGCGCATGTAGGAAAAAAAAATTGCACAAACCTTACTGCTTTCAAGTTTCACGTAAAACTTTTGAGCTTTACGTAAATCTTCAATTTTTAAATATAATTTACATAAATCTTCTATTTCTAGACATAATTTATATAAAGTTAGACTTAATTTACATAAAGTTGTTATTTTGAAAAAAAAATATATTTACTTTGTGAAAAAATGAGTTTTATATAAAACCTTTGAACTTTACGTAAATCCAATATTATGAGACATGCTTTTTGTAAAGTTGTATTTTTTTTTTTAAAAAATCATTAACTTTGCAAAAAAAAAAAAAGAGCTTACGTAAAACCTTTGAATCTTATGTAAATCCTCTATTTGTAGATATAATTTACGTAAAATCGTTATTTTACAAAAAATAAGTTAGTGAAAAATAAAGTTTCATGTAAAACCTATTTACGTAAATCCTTGATTATTAGACATAGTTTAAGTAAATTTAATTTTAATTTACGTAAAGTAAATATTTGATAAAAAAAAATATCAATTTTGTGAAAAAATGACTTTCACATAAAAACTTTGAAAGCACTATATATGATAAAAACTAAGAATAAGTCGTAACCTAGACCACGAAGTCGCACTATTCGATTAAAGTATATGAATAGTTAAACTGCTTAGTTGAATCGTTACTTGATTATGTTTCACAATTCAACCTCTTTAACTAATTACTTGGTTAGATTTCTTAAATAGAGGTAAGCAAATACGTTTTAACTAATTCTCTCGTTATTCTTCCTACAACACAACTTAGACACTTATGAACGATCCATACTTGTCAAACATGGTTCACCGCCATATTAAGTGATTTAGCTCATGTTTGAGCTAAAACACATAGGCATGATGAAATGGATTGATGTTGAACTCATGTTCATCATCGAGTTGTTAATTCGAGATTGTAAGACGAAATCGAATGGAGATGAAGAGAAACTCGAATTAAACAACTTAAATTAATAAATAGAAATGAAAGACAAACTAATGTTTAGCTCATTGATAAGTAGAACAAAATTCCTTGGACAAACTAAGCTAAAATGAAACATAAATCTGAAACGTAACAAAAACTAAACTGAATGTAAGCTAAAACTAGGGTAACTAATGATGTCAAATACATTGGAAAAGCTACTATTTATAGGAATTGGGTTGTCCTTTGATCTTTAGTAGGTTTTTTATCCTATTTTTGGTCGGAATAGAGTTGTTTAAGTAGGATAAACCCGAACCTCCCTGAGTAGAGTTTTGATAGAATTGAATTCTTTCTTATATCGTAGCTCGTCGAGCAACTACGTCCAACTCACTTGGCTACTTGAATTTAACGGGTTCTTCGCGTTTTGACTTTCTATCTTTGGTTGACTCTGTCGGTCTTTGTCGCGAGCTATTTAGGTTCGAATTGATTATTCTTACTTTAGTTGCGGTCATAAAGCATGATAGAAAAAGGTCCTTCAGGAGGTCAAATGAGTCGATAGACTCCAAGTGAATAAAGGGGCGAGATTTTCTGACAGGGCTTAATGAGGTTTCCTCCCACCCAGGGCAAGACCCCCCACCAGGTGCAGCCAATATTTCTTTAACAGGTGTGGGGCGATGATTCTTCACAATTTGCTATCGAATGGATTTTGTAACCGGAAGGAAATGAGATTGCTTGCTACTCCATACTCACCACACCAAATATTTTTCCTTCAATTTCCTTACCATCTTCACACCACTACCCATTTTTTTGCATTAATCTTGAGATTCTATTTATTTTGTTCCGCTGGGAAGCGCACGCATGGAAAAACTTGCTATTCCTATCCCCACATGTATTTCACTTTGAAAATTCGTGGTGCATGGAGCAAGAGTTTATGCACTCTATTGAGTTAATGTGCATATTCAGCCTTTCCTTCCCTCATATTATAATTATATTACTGACTCTCTAAAAAAATTACATTGTTGACCCAAATTTTAAGACTTTTTAATTTGTCCTTTTTCATTTTTATGGTTGAAAAATGTGGACTTCATGTTAGTATATAGTAAGGGTCTTATTATATATATAAAAAATAGAATTAAAAACTAAATATATTGACACTTATCGATTTTTAAAAACCAAAATTTTAATATTTTATTTTATAAAAAATGCAAATAGTCAATGTTGTGAGACCCATATTTGACCCCAATTTTTTTTTTTAAAAAAATTCAAAACAAAAAAGAAAAAGGTGAAAACATAAAAATAAAAATAATTATTTTTTGGAAAACTTTGACTTTTTAAAACCTTAACAGGCAATATTTCAAAGGAATAATTAATACTAAAGGAATTATGGAAAATAGTCAATATTCCAAAGGAGCAATTATCTCTAAAGATTCAAATGAGTAATTCAAATAAAATCAAATCAAAGGAGTAATTTTAGAGAGACATTGTATATAAATAGCAATACTATTAACATTATTCCTTTACATCGATTAATTCAAAAAGAATTCTTATTATTTATTTTCAAGAAAGATATCTTCTTTTTCAAGAAAACAATGGTATATGATATGACATTAAGAGAGAGATTGAAGGAAACTTATAGAAAGAAGCTTCGTTTGGAAAATGGAGGAAATAACAAGTCTATGGGTAATTTGAACCCAATTCCACCTATTCCTATGAACCCAGTTCCACAGATTCCTACGAAATTTCCACACCCAAACCCACTGGCTAGTTCCAAAAAAACTAGATTTCCAGAAAAGGGTAAAGCCATTGCCTTGTGGAAAAGGTAGATCCACAGGTTCAACAAAGCTAAACTTTTCTTCCATGAGCAAGGAGGAAAAAATCCAAAGGATTAAGGAAGCAAGAGATTACTCTTTCCTAGATATTGAGGAAAGAGTTTCAGCTGATGTGAAGAAGGAAGTAGATGAAAAGCAGCCCAATTCAAAGAAAAAACCTTTGAAACAGATTTCTCATGAAGAGAAAAGAAGAGAAAGAGTTGGAAACAAGGAAGATGAGCAACAACAAGAGGAGAGGATGACAAAGAGGAGAAGATGGTTTGGAGAAGCGTAGATAAATAGGATAGACACGTACATACTAGTTTAATTTTGATTCTATTAATTTAGAAATTGACAGCATACACTTGTGATATAACTTTAGGGCATAGACACTCTTAATATAAGAAGAAGAGTTTTATTTGCACATCTTGAACATCTTTCATATTTATTCTTTTATTTTACTGATTTTTAAAATGTTAGAGAAATTTGAAGACTCAAACGGGGATATTTATTCATATAATGTATGTTTTTGTGCAATAATCGTAAATTTTCCATTAAAACACGAAAGAACAGACAAAAAAAAATACTCTGTTTCTGCAATAATTAGTGGTTGAATTGAAAGGATTACCTTATTACTTGTCAATACATGATGATCTGCTACATCCGCCACGCTTACCATTTGACTATCCTAACCCATTTCTCGCAAGAAATCATGTTGTCTGTGATTTTGAGGAGACTCTTATCAATTCCACTGCTAGGAAAAAAAACACAATCCGATTACAGAACCAGACTGTTCTACATCACTAACACTATAAAGAACTACCAGAATTTTCTTCCTCCTGAGTCTATTCATCACTAATACACCATACGTTCCTAAATTCAAACTATTCGACTCGTAAACCATTAATTATAAGTTTTTCTAACTCTTCACTGACATTAACAAAAGAAGCAGCTTCAACATTAGAGGAAATTTGATTAAACAAGGCATTGGCATTGGAAATTTGAATTCCTAGGTAAAGAATATTTGATGATTCCACCATGTCCAATAATGAGAGAATCAATTCCAATTAAGCCATTAAACTCACCTCAAGGCATATATACGACTCCATTCTCTATCTCGCAACTTTCCCAATTAACTTCTGCTCATAAGGCCTAGCAGCAAAATACAATGAAATTAAATTCTAACCTAAACAATTTGATTGCAGAAATTTCAACCGATTAAAATGAAAATTCACATTAGTTAAACCGATTACGAGTCTCCAACCATAAATTAAGAACTGACTACCCCCAATTTCCGAACCTAATTGCTCTTTCATTTTATACGAATCCACAATATAGAAAATTGGGAGAACAGACTGAACATTTGTTTCTCTACGTTGAATCATCTCCACGAGCTAATCCAAGCACCGATTTGAAGAAATATAGTCTTGTGAGGTTTGAAGCAGAGAAATCCTCTGTGTAGTGTAGTGTAGTCTTGTGAGCTAATCCAAGCACCGACGTATCTTTTGGTGGCATCTTCAACACAGAAACTGAAGAAGACATGATAAAAATTGGAAGAAGAAGAAAGGAATGGATCTCCCAACCATAGCTGCAAGCCATGTTCGGGCACAGGACAAAAAAAAATTGGGGATGGGAAGCATGACTTTGGTGATCAGAGTTGAAAACTGAAGCGTACAAAAATGTAAATTCTTACGCCAAGTTAGCTAACTAAATGGAGTGAAAGGGGCTGTTTGATAAATTAGGGGTAAATTACAACCATGGCTCCTGAACTTTGAACTTGTTTTCATTTTGAGCTTTCATTTTCAAAATCGAACATTAAAATAAGCAATTGTGTTAGTAAAGTGTAAAGTTTAAGGATATAATGTACGGTTTTGAAGTTCATGAGTCATAATAAAAGTAAATGTTAAGTTTAAGAGTCATGAGTAATTTACCCGATAAATTATGTTTAAAATTTAAAATGGTGCAATGCATCTCATGTTTTAAGATTTATCGGTTGATCAGACCGTTGCAAGTTAGTCAAAATATAAAATTATTATGTACTAAACAAAATTGTCTATTGTTAATAAGACATGAAATTGTAGTGTTGATAAATATTGTTTGTTTGTGGTGACTAAAACTGAGTTTTGGTGAAGGAGGAAATGAGCTGTATGGACCTGGAGTAAGTGGTCCTCTTTCAAGCATCCCAAAATTCTCAATAAAAGCAGAACCAATATTACAACAAATATTATATTAGCTAAAATGAGGAAAACCACCACCCTTCCATTTTTGCTAATCTCTCCCATTTTTTCAATTATTCATGAGATGAGATGAGATGAGACCCTTTATATATATATATTTAGAGGACCTACTTTATTTCATTTCATAGATTTTATAAGATTATTCAAGATTCTACATTTGTACTTGGACATTTGTATATAGTAGGATTGGGAATGGATGTTTTCACATTTTAATTTTTTTTTTTTCTTTTTGTGGTTGTAAACTATAAATGTATCTTCAAATCTTCATTTTTTTACATATATGTGCCATTTAATATTTCTTTGGGGTTACAAAAAATAAGGAGGGGTGATTAAGTCCAGTCTTAGAAGCCTTCAACAATAGCAGCGGAAATCGAATCCAGATGGGAATGAAATATTGAAAAAGTAAGAATTATTGTCCAAATTATGGTTCCTTGTTATAGTATAGTGTTTTCCTATTTATATTATTCTTAGTGTGAGCACAGATTTTTCACTATCAATAATTAGTTATACAACAACAACAAAGCGTTATTCCCGAAATGATTCGGGGAATAATTAGTTATATAAGTAAAAAAACTTATCTTTTTAAGTTTTTAATTTTAATCAACATATTCATAATGAAATTTATGTATCATATACACACAAGCATTTCTAATTAAATTTATACATATTAGAAGAATGTGTACACAAAGATTTGCAGCGTGATGATTCTGATATAGTGAAAGAAGAGAAAACAAGTGAAAGTCTTGATATGTGTACACAACAACACCCATAGACATTGAAATCTAGTCTTAATTTGGGCAAATTATTAGAAGCATCTGGTTCTTCATGTCAAATGAAGGATCTCCCATACATATTTTTGACACGTGTAACATGTCCTATTATTTTAATTATTACGTGAGGTCACAATACACGTGTCTAAATGTGAATTTGGGGTCCTCCGAGTGACATGAAAGACCCGATGCTTAATATAAGAACTCATTAATTTGATGGTATAAAGATATGAACTATTTCAGTTTTTTATGTTGTGGTTTTTCCTTTTCCTCTTCTGGTTCATCTCTATCAGACTTATATTTGTTGCTTCTTTTCTTATTAGTATTCATTTCCATCATCACCTGCTCACCAAAACTTCTTGCTGCATCCTTTAAGCAAACCAGCATTGAATCATAACAACTACTCGGTTGATCAATCGAACTTTTCGTTTCCTTCTCGTCTTTTGTATAAACTGGATTGAACCCACAACTTTTCACCTTGAACTTGCTTGAACCAGCAGGCAACATTACCTTAAATTCATCCTCGAGATACGCTTCGTACTCGAAAGTGGCTCTGCAAGAATTCTCCCTGAGCCGCTCGTATCTTTGCTCGGTAAGAACATCAACACAGCTAGTATTCCAGAAGAAGACATGATCTGACTCGAACTCAAACTGGTTCCCCCATTCTCCACTCTCCCTGGAGCAGAACTCGAGGCTGTCGCCATACTCATTTTCGAGACAAAAATTGCATTCGAAAGTGAAACCATCACAGTAATAAAGATTCTCCAATTCAATAACAGCACAGAAAGTGAAACCAACTAACTTAGTATCATACCAATGGGGAGGCAGCAGAGTACCTATTGAAGCCCCATTACTTTGATACCTGAAGCACTCAGGAACTTCACTTCCTGGGAAACAAACCACTGGAGAAACTAGTATATCTTCATCCCTCTGTAAGATTAAAAAAAAAAACACAGAGGGAAAGCTAAGTGAGCAAAATAGAGAGACGATTCGAATGAAATTGACAGGAGAAATGAGAGAAAAGTTTACTGTGGGAAGTTCCTGCAAAGCAGTTGCTAAACACTGAATTTTGAGGAAAGTGCTTTCCAGAATATATCCACAAGCATCCTTCTCCAAGCTCACGCAATTCGCAAATGTGAATCCGTATTTTTCGAGTGGTGGTTGTTCTGTTGGTTCTTGGAGTTGAATGAACGGACTGGATACTGTCCTTAGGGATGTACAATCATGTGCAAGAACAACTCTTATTCGAGGAGGCAGCTCTGGCAGAGATTTGAGTCTCTTGCAGTAGGATATATCGAAGATTTCTAGCGAAAAAAGTTGGTTGATGCATGCAGGTATTCTCATAAAATTGTTCGATTTTAGAAGTAGAACCTGCAATGATGATAAGTGACCCAGGGTGCTTGGTATTTTTATTATTCCTGTATAGCTTAAAACAAGGTCTCTTAAGGAACCAAAACCGGATAGAGGAGGCAATTTGCTTAAGTTTTTGCAATGGTTTAGATAAAGATCTTTAAGTCGTTTGAGGTGATGAATGCTTCTGGGAAGAGACTTAAGTCTTCTAAGGCCACAGAGATAAAGCTTTTCCAGGCATTTGAGCTCACCAATGCTGCTTGGAAGACTCGCAAGTCTCGGACATTGGCTCAAATTTAACTCAACAAGTGAAGAGAGATTTCCAATTGATGGAGGCAATTCTTTTACTTCAGTCACTGCCAGATTCAACTTGACGAGTGAAGTAAGATACCCTATCGATGAAGGTAATGCTGTTAATGAACTCTTCTCAAGATTGAATTCAACAAGTGAGGACAGATGTCCGATGGATGAGGGCAGCTCTTCGATACCAGACACTGACAGATTCAATTCAACAAGTGAAGTGAGACTCCCAATTGATGATGGTAGCTCTGTTATCGAACTTTCCTTAAGATTCAGTTCAACAAGAGAAGTAAGATTCCCTATCGACAAGGGCAACTCTTCTATAGCTGTGTCTTTCAGGTTTAATTTAACAAGTGAAGAAAGAGATCCAATTGATGAGGGTAACTTTTCTATTCCGGTGTACTTTAAATTCAAGTGCTTGATATTCCCCTTAACCTCTGGAAACTTTTCAAGACTAGAGCACCAGGAGAGATCAAGGGTGTCAAGAGAATTAAGATGAATGCTGCTCGGAAGAGTTTTGAGGTATTCGCAGTGATCCAGGGATAAGATCCTTAGCCTGTCCAGAAAACGAATAGAGGAGGGCCATTCTTCCAATCTAGTACCATCCAAATGCAGTTCTTCTATATGTCCTGATACCTCCGGAAACTCCTTCAGATTTGAACAGCTAGAAAGTTTGAGGGACTGAAGCAATTCCAAACAAATGAGACTCGGAAGACTCTGCAGCTCCTTGCAATTAGATAGACTAAGATAAGAAAGCCGGTGAAGGCACTGAACGGATGAATGAATTTCAAGTAAACTTGTACAGTTATCAAGAACTATCCTTTCTAAGTTCAAAGCTGAAGACAGATCTGGAAGTCTAATAAGGTTCTCGGAATCATGCAGGTCAATCTGTTTTAACTTTTGGAGATGCTGACAAATAGATAAATTTGAAACCCCGAATCAATATATAATAATAGACTTAATGTTAGGACTAAAAAATAAAAGAATACTGGAGAAAAGCATACCTTGACTCCATGCCAGAGCTCTTTAACTTGGCTGAATGGCATGTTAAGTTCAACAAGATTCTCCATAAAAAAATCTAATGGCAAACATTCCCATGGATATCCATGCCAATGGAAATAACACAACTTATTAGGAAGAGATTGAAGACCATCCCTCGATTCCGTCATAGATTCTGATATAAATCCAGAAGGATTCTTCCATGACAGAGTGCTGTTCTGGTAGAATTTGAGTAATCTCAGATTGCACATCGGCGAAAAGGCAGCAGGACTAAAGTTCACTTTTTCAGATTTGGAAATGTCCAGGAATATCCCTTCAGTAGCAATACTTCCCTGACCAATCACGACCAATATGTTACAAAAAGTTTGCTAATGACATCTAAATATAGAAGATTTTTAGTGGTTGAATTGAAGGGATTACCTTATTACTTGTCAATACATGATAGACATCTTCAGGATCCCACAATCTGCTACGTCCGCCAGGCTTACCATTTGATTCTCCTCGAACAATGTCCTGACCCATTTCTCGCAACAAATCATGCATGTCCAACTTATTGTCTGTGATTTCGAGGAGACTCTTATCAACGAGACGACTTATTCCACTGCTAGGGAAAAAATCACAACCATCGAGAATACCAATTACAGAATCTACATCGCCTCCTCTAAAGAAACAGGCAATATCAAGAAATATATCCTTATCTAGCTGTTCCAATCCATCATAAGTTACTTTCAGTACCTTCTGAACCTCCAAATTGGGAGATTCTTCGAGTTTCTCTAATGTACTTTCCCATTCCTGTTCTTGCTTGTTGCACAGAAAGGAACCCAAAACATTAAGTGCTAAAGGGACACCTTTGGTGTAATTTACAACTCTCTGTGACAGCTTAACGTAATCTCCAATGGGATGATTTTGCTTGAAAGCTTTTAAGCTGAGTAGTTGAAGAGATTCATGGTAATTTAAGCCTTTAGTCTCGTATATTTCACCAGCATTATGCATAAGTACTTGCTTATCTCTGCAAGTTATGATTATTCGACTTCCCGGACCAAACCAACTAGGATCTCCAGCTAAAGTTGCAGACTGTTCTACATCACTAACAGTATCAAGAACTACAAGAATTTTCTTCCTCCTGAGTCTATTCATGATATGCCGGGGCAATACACTATGCATTCCTAAATTCAAACGCTTCTCTTCTAAGATTTTCGACAGAATTTGTTCTCGTAAACGAGTAATTGAAAGTTTTTCTAACTCTTCACTGACATTAACAAAACAAGCAGCTTCAAAAATAGAGGAAATATGATTAAACAAGGCTTTGGCAATGGTTGTTTTACCAATACCACCCATGCCCCAAATTCCTAGGAAAAGAACATCTGATGATTCCCTGTCTAATAATGAGAGAATTTGCTCAATCCGTGAATCAATTCCAATTAAGCATTGACTTTGGTGAGCAGAGTTGAAAACTGAAGCATACAAAAATGTAATTATTACGCTAATTTTGTATTTTCTTAGTACAGTAAGTTAGTTAACTAAATGGAGGGAATCAACGATGGGCTGTTTGATAAATTAGAGGTAAATGACAAATTTAACCTCATGTTTATGAGGACAGTGGATCAGGCTTCTGATCTAAAATGGTCAGAATCTTATAAGGTTAATCAAAAATTAGCGTATGAAATAAAAATTACATTCGTTTTTTTTTTTTTTGGGAAACATGGAAGGCTAAAAAGCCCATGAAACAAAGAAACAAAACAACAAAAAAAATAGAGGTGGGAGAGGAAGCCTGAGCTAAGTATCTAAGTTTGGAACCATCCTAGAAGAGGTCCGGCCGTGTCGATCCTCTGAAAGAATTTGCTGGAGGCCTGCAGGGGCGCAACACACTCGTGGTGACCCAAGGCTAAGGTGCCTGCGAAATTTGCCAACCAGTCAGCTGCCTGATATCCTTCCCTGTATACGTGTTGGAACTTAACTTCCCAATTCATGTCTCGTAGTCCCCAACACTCCCGAATCAACCATCCTAAAGGGTGGCAGATGGTCTTTGAATTATTCATAAGCCGTAGAACCGTATCTGAGTCCATTTCCATTATGATCTTCCTATATCCCTTCTCCCAAGCAATACGGAGGCCAAAGAAGAGACCCCAAAGCTCTGCTAGGAAAGCCGTACAAATGCCCAGGTTTACCATGAAACCGCCTTTCCATCCACCTGTGCCGTCACGAATCAACTCTCCAGTAGCCGCAAGGCCCGGGTTGCCTTTGCTGGCACCATCTGTGTTTATCTTTACCCAACCCCCTCAGGCGGCACCCACCTAATCATTCGCTCCACCCTTTGCCAATGTGGTGCGGTTTCTCTGCTGTTGTAGGCTTTGTGGACTTCCTCAGCTCGTGATAAAACAAAGCCACTCGTCACTCTTGTGTTGCCCTCAGCGTTGAACACGTGGTCATTCCTCCCTTTCCAGATCCACCATAGGCTCATGCTAAAAATAACGCACCAAGGGATTCCACGTACAGCTCTTGTTGTGCTAATATTCAAATCAACCCAATCTGTTAAGGTCATTCCATAGAACTGTGCTCGACTTTCTGCTGGAATTACGAACTGCTGCCATATGTCTTTTGCTCGGCTACAGTCTCTTAAAGCGTGAAGGACGTTTTCCTCGCATCCACACTCGGCGCAGCTAGCATCAGTGGTCATGTGTCTGTTAGCTCTGTTTTTATTTACTAAAACTGCATTCTGCCTTGTTAACTAGATGAAGACACGAACCCTTTCCGGGATCGGTATTCGCCAAATTACCCTCCAATTTGCGGCGGCAGCAGCAGCAGAGTTCGCGCCTTCGATAATCTGGTTCGGCCGACATAACTCATAGCCTGTTTTCACTGTATACTCGCCCGAATTCGATTCTCTCCAGTACCACGAGTCCAAACCTGGCTCATCTGGGAACACCACATACGAAGCCATGGTCAACACAGTGTCATTGCTCAAAAAAGGGGTTAAAATGTGCCACTTCCAGCCCGATCCGTCTTCCCAAAAGTCCCTGATCGTAACATCTCGCAGCCCCGGCGGAACGGTCTGAACAACACGTGCTAGTAACGCCGATTCTCCACACCAGACGTCCTCCCAAAATAACGTCATTCTGCCATTGGTAAGCAGCTTATTTGTTCCCAGTTTCAGAACTTCCGCCCTCGCTATGATTCCTCGCCATGTTAGAGATTGATTAGACTTTGCACGAAAGATCTCCATGCCAGTGCGGTTTCCACCATATTTTGCCCGAAGAACCTTAGCCCATAGTCCGTCCGGATCAGTTAACAGTCGCCAACTTAGCTTACCCAACATTGCATTGTTGAAAGCCTGTGTATTACGGATGCCCACACCCCCCTCTGCTCTTGGACGGCACACCTTATCCCATTTAAGCAGATGAGGTTTCTTCTGGGAGGCAGAGGACCCCCATAGGAAGCTACGATTGCAAGCTTCCAGCTTCCTACAAATGCTCATAGGTAGAATTGCAGTTTGCATTACATAAGCCGGTATGGAGGAAGTGACTGACCTGATTAGTGTTATTCGGCCTGCAATTGACAGACATTTGGCTTTCCACCCCGCTAGCCACGATTGAACACGTTCCACTACATACTTGAAGGTGTCAGAGCTCACCCGCTCGTGTATCAGTGGCATTCCCAGGTACTTCCCTAAGTTCGACGTCTTCTCAAACCCCAACATGTCACAAATTCCCCTGCTGACCACCTCAGAAACATTCTTCGAGAAGAAAACGCGTGACTTAGCAATATTTACCTTTTTCCCAGAGCACTCACAGAACTGGCTGACAATGTTCTTTATAACCACGACTTGTTGAATATCTGCCTTTGCCATTAACATTATGTTATCTGCAAAAAAGACATGTGAGAGACTAGGACCACTACGGGAGAGTTTGATTGGTTTCCATGTGTTGCACAGAATCGCATCATTTATCATATGGCTCAGCTTCTCTAGACACATTACAAAGAGGTAGGGCGATAACAGGTCCCCTTGTCTGAGGCCTCTAGTCGGTTTGAATCCCTCCAGTTTCTCCCCGTTCCATAGCACTCGCATTGCAGATGCTTCTACACAGTTCATGATTAAATTCACCCAGTGCTCATTAAGGCCTACTTCCTGCAGTGTTGTTCTGAGGAATTGCCAGCTGATCCGATCGTAAGCCTTCTCTAGATCGAGTTTAAGAATCATATCCCCGTATCTCCCTTTCCTGTTTTTCATTGAGTGAATTGCCTCCTGGACCAGGATAATGTTGTCTGAGATGTTTCTACCTGGGATGAAACTGCTTTGAGCTGGGCTTATGATTCCATTCAGGATCGGCTTGAGGCGGTTAACAATACACTTTGTGATCACCTTATAGACCACATTGCAGAGACTAATTGGTCGGAATTGAGAGATATATTCAGGCCCACGTACCTTGGGTATGACATTGATTAGTGTTTCTGACATGTTAGTAGGGATTCGGCCAGTCTGTAAAGCAAGTAACAGTGCCTCACTAATTTGCGCTCCAGTTGTGCCCCAGAGTTTCTGAAAAAAGACTGCTTGGAAACCGTCGGGCCTAGGGGCCTTGTAGGGATCCATTGCAAACAACGCTTGACGCACATCCGAGGTTGTGAAGGCCTTTTCGATTTCCTGTTGTACTATATCCTCGACCCTTGGAAAGCTAAGCAGTGTGAACAGCGGCCCCCGATTCGGTTCCTCCTCTGTGTAGAGTTTTTTAAAATAATTGAACACCATCATACGAATCTGATCATGTTCCCACTGCCATATGCCGTTAATATCCCTCAGTCCAGAAAAATGATTTACCCGTCTTCGGATAAGAGTTGAGAGGTGGAAAAAGGTAGTGTTGCGGTCCCCTAGGCTCAACCAGTTAATTCTCGACTTCTGGAACCATGTAAGCTCTTCTTGCTTAAGAATTCCATTCAGCTCACCCATCAGGTTCTTCTCAAGGCGCAGTAGACCGAAAGTTACTCTCACAGCCAGATCACGTTGCACCCCCGCAAGACGTCTATAAACTCTACCTTTGCGAAAGTTGAGGCTACCGTAAACCTCTTTGCTCCAGTTCATTAAGGAGCATGCAAGCTTCTCAAGATTTTCCGTAATGGTCATACCTGAGTCCCAATTCTCCACCAGAAGACGTTGAAAATCAATGTGCTTCATCCAAGCTGCTTGAAAACGAAACGGGCGCTGCCTCGGGGTCGGATCAGTTCCATTAGTGTTAAGTAGGATGGGAGTGTGATCAGAACCGCTACGAGGGAGATGTCTAATGAGTGCGTTCGGGAATTGCGCTCTCCAGTCAGTGCTGCACAAAGCACGGTCAAGTCTACAAGCCACTCGTGTTCTGCTTGTAATCCCATGGTACCATGTGAACCCCGGTCCCTGGAAGCCTAAATCAACCAAATCCATTCCATTTATCCAGTTCGCAAAGAAGACACATCGAGCTAGGGTTCTAAAAGATCCTCCTTGCTTCTCCTCTTGAGCCTTTATGCAGTTGAAGTCGCCAATCAAGAGCCACGGGTTTGTGACAGTCTCTTTCAGAGTAAGAAGTTCGCCCAAGGCTACCCTTTTGTAATGCATCTGAGGTCGAATGTAAACAAATGTGTCATCAAAACAAATGCTCGGATTATTATCTGCCAGGCACGTTACTGTAGTGTGAAGATACTGTGTCGAGGCCGAAATAACATCCAATCTGACTCTGTCATCATGCCAGAAAACCCAAATACCTCCACTAAAGCCCTCTGCTTCAACAATCTCCACATTGGTGAACTTCCATTTTCTCTGTAGCTCATGGGCCCTGATTCCTTGCAACTTAGGTTCCAGAATGACGAAAATATCTAGATCCTGAATAGTGATGAGATGTTTCGCTGCTCTAAAGAAAGCAGTGCTTCCCGCTCCACAACAGTTCCAAGAGAGAATCTTCATAATAAAATGAAAGAAAGAAGAACCAGGGAGACCCCAGGGCAATACTCACATATTCGCGTTTGGTCCAGTAAAACTGGACCCTCTCACTGTGTTTGAGACGTCCGCTAATACCAATTGCTTGGTTTTATGAGCTTTGGGGTTGTTCCCATCCCCCTTCACCTGTATAGTTGAGCTTTTTGAAGCATTTTCCTTTCCAAGCGTCTCAATACGGATCCTCTTCCCACGGTTCTACGTTCCTTCCTGCTCTAGAGTATCAACATTGCAGTCGCTTGCATCAGTTCTAAGGACACCAAAAGCATTGTTCCCCACCTTTGGTTTGGGACGAGTTTGGTGTTGGCTGCTGATTTTCCTTGCTTTATTCAAGCTAGTGTCATTTGCAGCGTTGAAGATTACTAACGGTCCCATGGCGGGCAATGTCCCACTGTTTGAGTTTTGATTCGCCCCCGAGGTGCTAGCCTTATTTGTCTCATTGTGAATTATTGGATGGGTTGTAGGGGTTCTCCCACCAGTTCCATCACCTGTAGTTGGTCTTACCCTTGGCGGCCACTTTTTGCGTGCTACCATCATCCACGGGCCATACTCATCAAAAGAATCTGCTCTTGTCTTGTTACCCTCTTTCTCTGGAGAGGCTCCATTGGTGGTATCTCCCTGTGCATCTCCCCCTTCATTCTCATGTACGGCCTCTCCACTGGCGACATTGGTCCGGATGTTCGGTGAAGTGCAATTAGGCTTTGTGTGACCATACTTCCCACAGTTGGTATAGGCTACATATAGTCCTTTGTATTTCAATACCGTATGAATTTCCATTCACTTCAAACTCAGCAATTAGCGGCTTTAGGAGATCGATTTCCACACAGACTCGAGCGAATTTTCCCCGGGATGCTTTCACTGTGTTCCTGTCGACCTTGATTGCCTTTCCCAAAGAATTGGCAATTGTCATAATGAAGTCTTCATTATACATATGGATCGGTAAGTCCGGGAGCCGCACCCAAACTAAGGTGGATGAGATGGAGGCTGATGCAGCTGTAAACTCTTCTAACCATGTTCTGACGGTGAGGTAGTGTCCTTAGACACTCCAAGGGCCCTCATGAATCACTTTCAATCTATCTTCCGAGTTGTCAAAGGTGACCAGATAGAAGCCATAGCCTATGTCCATGATTTCCACTTTGCCAGTGGGTTTCCAGATTTCCAGAGCCATGTGCTATAGAGCAATAAACCCTACATTCTTTCCCAAAAGTTTTACAATCAACGCATCCTGCCAAGGTTTCCCCCATTGCTTCATCACATCTTCACGGACTGTAAATTTCGGTTTCAAGGGATTCTCAAGTGAAATTGATACCAAACCTTCTGCTTGTAAATCAATTGGGATTCTGGTGGCTGCACCAGGACGATCTCCTACCACTGAATCTTTATACGACTTCGGTTTCGTAGTATCCATATCTTCTAGTCGCCCTCCATCTTCCGGCGGAATTTTCGCCTCCGACATAGGACGCTCGGGCGGCGTGGGATCTTGAGTGTAGGCGGCGATATTATGGTTTCTCGAGGCGGCGATTATGTGTCTGTAAAAAAATTATATTGGTTGATAAGCCTTCAAATTGCACTATTTGATAACGTATAACTAAATCTGAATTCTTTGTTAAATTTATATTTTATCCTTAAATTATAACGTTACTAATAATATAATTCTCAAACTTCAATTTTACCCTTAACATTTAAAATGATATAATTTTATCTTTAATGTTGGCCGTCAAAAAAAATTATACCTCTAAAATTAATATGTTTGGTGAATTTAAGAAATTATTCATCAAATCGTTTTCTCGATCATAAATCTTACTGTTTACACTTTACATATATATCATTTTATTACTAATTAGTAACAGATAACCAAAACAATTAAACAAAAAGAATTTTAGAATCTCTTGCTATTGTCAAGCCTAGTTCCCGCCGCCGCTAATATTACCTAAACCTAGTTGTTCCACCTTTGTCGTCGCCGCCTTCCGCCATGGACAGTATCACCGATCTCTGTGGTCAAGTTACCCTGAATTCGAACAATTAAAATTACTTTTTATTTTTTTTGGATTAATATAAAAACTATTTTTTTTAAAGAAATCGACAACTTTATTAGCTAATCGAAGAAGCGTCCTGAATCAGACAACTTCTAATGAATACAGGGCTTGTCAAATGAATAAAAGAATTAGCATAGGACCGTGCATTTCATGCCAGAATATGGACTACACCGTTCGCTAACCTTGAAACAAAACTCACCGAAAACCTAAGATGAGTATAAAGAATTGATGATATATCTCTGATAACCTGACCAAATTCAGTAAGATCTTTCTTCCATGATGATAGAGAATCAATAACAATCTTGGCATCCGACTCAAATTCAATGGAATTATAGGCTAGAGAGCATGCCCATACATTTCCGTGTAGATGCAATTGAAGCCTTGGATAAAATTACCATAGCAATCGCGTATAACTGCTCCCGCTCCAAAAGCTCCTTCATCGTGGAAAAGGGCAGCGTCCACATTATATTTCAGGGATCCCAAAATTACTATTATTTTGTTTTTGAATATCTAACAACTTGATTAACCGGGTGAAATTTCAACACATGGTAACTAAATGGGCATTCGGTTGTTTAAGAGATTATAATAAAATTTAGGCTTAAGACATCATTTGTCTTGTGAACTTGTTCAAAAAGTTTGATTGACCCATATACTTTTAAAGTGTCTCGATAGCCCTCTCAACATATATAGTTATAAATTTGAGTGAATTATGAATTTATAGAGTGTAAGGGTAGTCCTTGTAAGTTGATAGGTTGTATATATACCCTAATAGAAATTCAAGAACACCTATAAAACGTCAGTAAAGAATATCTTCCAATGGACCTGATATTTGGCACTTAAAGCTATCGTCACATACACGAATATACATATTAAAGTTTAATGGTCATGGATGTAATTTATCTTTTTTTTTTAGGAAAAGAAAGTACACCATTTTTAAAGGATGAAAGTTAATTTTACCCCTAATTAAAGGTTATTGGAAAAGTTTGAATTTGTCCTCAATGACTCAATGTTTCCCTCATTCCTCTATGAAAGTTAATTTTACATTTTTTTTAATGAATTTTATTACAATATATGAGGGGATACACTTAGCTCAAAACTCAAAAATAGAAACTAAACTTTAAGATAGCTTTTATTTTATTTCAATTTGTTTCTTAATTGATTAAGGGATATAGCTATGTATCTTTTTTTTCTATTGACTTTTATAACTTGTTGGACTATTTTGTATGATAAGTAAGATTGATTTTTTCAATAAATTTTAAAACAAATATATTTTACACTTGTCACATTTTTAATAACCAAAATTTCAATATTTTAATTTGAAATGAGATTTAAATTTATCCCATCATTTTTGGAAAGTACTTTACTACTAATGTAGCAAGATCAGTTTTACTAATGCCTAACGGAATAATTGAACAGACTGAATTGATAGTCACATTGGATTCTTAAACAAGAATATCGATAAGTTAAAGCAATGACAAGTTTTTTATAACTATTTTAATAACATTAGAAGTAAAATTATATTATTTTCACGTTAAAGATAATATGCACTTCACATTCAATTTTTAGAAATACATACTTACCTAGATATTTAGGGGCAAGGTAAAAGTTGTAGAATTGTAAATCAATTAAGTAATACTCGCAAGAAACCCTACACTAGCATAAATAATTTAATAAAATATTATTATTTCTTTTTTTTCAGAAAATGTAGTCCTTAATTGCAAATTTCGAAACACATGTACAGTTGAAGTTGTAGAGTTGTAATTGAACTAAGCCATGGAAAACCTAATCAGAGAAGAGATTGGATTAGTAATCCAAATCCTATATATAATTACTACGTTGGTTCATACTTGGAATAAAAGTTTCCTTTTTCTGGATAGTTTTGGAAACTTGAAAGCCATGGGTGTACTGGGGGCAAGCCTTCCCCTGCCAATTTATTTGGCAAGAGACTGTTCCTAAGACTCGAACTCGTGACCTCTTGGTCACACGACAACAACGTTTACCGTTGCGCCAAGGCTCGCCCTCCTATCACATAATTCACATAATAGATAAAAAATAAAGTTTTTATTTGCTCAACAAAAATAATGATTATATCAACCAATAAAAAAAAGATATTTACAGCTAACTAATTTTAGAAGCAAGACTAAATGTAAAACTGAAAGATGAGATGCATTAAGAAGTGGTTTTAAGATTTCAAACATGGATCAGATGGACAATCTCAACAAAATCTTACAAAAAACTACTATATCTAGTGGCATGAATAGTAAGATGACGTTGGTGACTTGGAACATAACAACTCCACAACGGAGTGTTTAGAAATTCTTGAAAAACTTAACAACTTTTGAGAAACTTGAAACATAAAATCAGATCCCCGACTTTCCATAACTACAACCATCTTTTCCAACATTCTTGCATTTTTAAAAAGAAACTCAACAAAGTTGAACACATGATTAAGTTGATTATCATGCTTTGAGAGGCCGAAAATTTTAACAATCTTCAAATGTGACACCAAACAATTGAAGTCAGCTCCCTTTGAATTCCAGTAGTTCTCTCCAGAAATATTCAAGTTCGGAAAATCACGAGGCGTTTCACACTGGAAATAGAGTTTATTAGCAACAAGAAATTGAATATCTATTAGCTCATTAAACCATATGCTTTGCAAGTTACAACAATGCATTTTAACATTATCATACAACAATGCATTTTAACATTATCATTCCTTTCTTTGAGAAAATTCATTAAATATAAATTACATAAGGCTTGAATTAAATTTGATGTTAAGATTGATTCCAACAAAACTTACCTCAATTTGCCGCAAAGTTAAAACTAATTTCTCAAGCTCGGGAGAGTTGCTGAGAGCATATGCAATTCCAGGAAGGTTCTCAATAAAATTAGGACCACCATAAAAAGTCAAGCATTTTATGTTCATTGACCTAGAATATATACCTCTCATCTCCAAAGCTGATAGAATCTTTAAGCATAATGAGATGAAAATTTAGAAATGGTGACAATAATTCCATTTCAAATTTGAATAGCTACTAAATAAATTTGTTTACTCCATTTTATTATGTTCTTTACCTTATTAAGTATTTTGTTAGAAAATTAATACATGAAGTTTTTTCCAGCAATAAGGAATTTCGATGTAAAAAGACAACAAATTGAGTAGTTACCTTGATAAAGCAGTGTCCCAAATTTAGGTCCTTTCTCCAAATTTTCATTATACATCCAAAAATCAAAATTGAAGTCGACAGTAGCACAAATTGAAGACGTCCTATTCATCAATTTAAGTCTTTCAATAAACAAGGAATACAAATGCAATTCCTCAAGGTTCGGACATGAAATTACAATTGCTTCAGTTGTAATCTCTATTAAAACTAATTTCTTCAACGAGTTTGAATCAATAACAAGCTCGTCAAGCACATCACATTCAATTAATTCCATCAATTCAAGTGATGGACTGCCGGATAAAAACATTTTCAATCACTCCATTGGACAACCTAAAAGAGCTGTATGCCCTAACACAGAATTCTACAAGGTTTGGACACGATATTTCGAGAACAAAATCTTCAACAAGACCTGCCAAAACCAATCTTTTCAATGATTTGGAAGCAATAACAAGACAATCACACCCTACACAGCCGTTAATTTCCAATGATTCGAGCAACGGACTGCCAGCTACAACACTTGCAATAGCTGGAGTAGGACACAAACAAGATCGTATATACAAATCCTTGAGACTCTCCCAATTTACCTTCCCATTAGGCATCAAAGTACAATTCATGAGCCGTAATTTAACCAAGGAAGCATAGTTGAAAAAGAAATTCGGATACATAAACTTGTCTACGCACCAACAAAATTCGAAGAATAGCTCCTCCACCTGTTTTGTTATTGCGAAATGGAGTTTCGCATTACAGTTAGGATCCTTTGCAAAGCTATAGCAACCTGATTCAATATGGAATTTCTGGATCTTCAAGCAGTTATGAAGAATTAGAGTATTGTCGATGGATCTAGATATATAAGAGATGTCTTTACCAGAAAAATCATAGAAATTGAAAATGAGAACAGGGACACGAATCCATTGTTTCTGCCATCGTTTCGATAAAACGCTAGTCTGAATAGCCTTTTTGGTAGATGACAAAAGGGAGAGGATATATTGAATGATGGAATCTGGCAAATCACTAATTCGATCTTCTTTCCCCTTCAACTTCTTCACCCTTTTGCTTCCCATTTCTCTCAAACCTTGTAACTAAGGCTATGGTGCTGTGGAAGATTACTATAATTATATGGAAAGCGTAAGATTTAATCAATGTATCTATCTCTTCATCAATGTATATATCTCTTCCACTACCCTTCATTTGATTTTACAGCTGTGTCTCTTCGAGTTCTGTGTTGTTTAATTAATGTTGATTAAGCATGGGTAAATTACATCCATAGCACTAAACATTAATCATTTTCATGGTATAACTAATCAATCTCAAAACGTAATATAAAATTGAATAATTAAAACTAAAATTATAAATATAAATAACACACTAAATGTAATTAAATTATATCGAATTATTTTATGTCTCGGGCCGGGCCGGGCTAGACTTGGGTTTTGAAATAAATCCCAAGTCCAACCCATTTTAAGTTCGGGCTTTTGCAAGCTCGGGCCGGGTTAAATGCTAAATATGCATGTCCAAGTCCAACCATAAAAGACGGGCTTGGACGGGTTGGGCGGGCCAACGGGCTCATGAACAGATCTAGTTACAAATAGGTGTTCTTAGGTTTCACGGATTTGTAGATGGGTACATGTAGTATTTTTCGTTACAAACACAATCATGTGATTTGTTAAATTTTCATTTTTTGTTGAACTTGCCAAATTTGGTTGATAACGATCTCAAAATAAAAAAAATTCAATATTTGAAGTTATTTAGTATCATATTTACTATGGAACTATATTTTTTATTTTTCAAAATTAACTTTTGGAATTTTCTCTCGCTAAACATTAATTTTATCTCTCATAAAAAAATCAGTTAAATGACCTCAAACCTAAAAGGTTGAAGAATTAGATTTGTTTATAATATCATTTAACTCTTGAAAATTTCATTTTGAAATCGTTATCAGCCAAATTTGGCAAAGTCAACAAAAAAATAAAAATTTTACAAATCACAAGGTTGCGTTTGTAACGAAAAATATCACACATCTACAAATTTGTGAAACCACATGACATCTATTTGTAATTAACCTTAAGAATAGGAGGGTGAGACATGAGAGTGAAATGTCTCTTATCCCACTAAAGTTATATAGAGGGGGTAGTATTATCATTCGTCCCTCAAATTTAAATGAAAAAATCTAATTTGTACCTCAAATTTTATTATTATTCTATTTGTTGTGTTTTGAAAATTTAGTAGAGTGCTCCAAATGTGGTGAAGCTCTTAGCCTAGTGGTTGAGAGCTTACCTATGGCTTGGGAGGTCATGGGTTCGAATCACATTCGGGTCTAGTGGGGATTCCAAATGTTTCTCAAGTTAATTTCAACCTTTGAACTTTTGAAAACTTAAATTTGTCCATATATTATTGTAGTATTAATATGGAACAAAATTAATTAAATTCATCTTAAATATATTAGTCATTTCATTTTGTTGTGTTTTGAAAATTTAATACAGTATTCTAAGTAATTCTCAAGTTTGATTATAGATTAAATTTACTTAATTCCATTCCACATTGATACTACAATATTAATATATGAGTCTATTTAAATTTAGATAGAGTTAATATAGTAAAATGAATTATTTTATCTTTATCTTTATCCTACGTACCAAACATGTGATAATAAATCCTCCTATCTTATTTTTATCTCAATCTTTATCTCTGTCCCCATAGAATACCAAACATCGGAAAAAAAAATCCTCTATCCTAACCTTCTTGTAGGGGTGGCAACGGACAGAACGGGGGCGGGGATGATTCCACATTCCGCCCCTAATAATTTCAGAGACGGATTCGGAGAATCCCAAAAAGAGATTCGTGGATTTTTTTGCCTGCACGGATCCCACGGGTGATGGGCTGTCATCCAAAAAAATAAAGAATTATAAAAATCACTAATATTTAATTGTATAAAATAGTAAAATTATATATAAAAACAAAAATAATCCAAAAATACATACACTCCAAAAATCTACAGTGAATAGGTAAGCTTTTGTATTATATTTTTTTTTTAGCATATGCAGAATCCTTTCTAACAATGATTTTAGAATGTACAAATGTAGGTTGATATGAAATGAAATAACAGAATGAGCTTAGATAAACAAGCCGAGATCCAATATTTAATATATTTAGTTAGCCCATCTAATTATGAAGGGTTTTTTCGGAAATAAGTAGAGGAAAGGACTTTGGACTCCAAGTTACACGCTTAATCACTTATTGTAGAAATATAGCTTTCGGACCAATCATGAGATGACACGTGTAACCAAGCACAAACTCAAATGTCTATAAATAGCACATAAATCAAAATGGCACGTACTAAATTCTCTAAACTATAGTATCACTATATTCCTCCTAAATTACATATTCTTTATATTAGTTTAGGCATCAGAGAGGGTCCGACGGTCATCGTCCCCATGTCTGACTGTTTTCTCTCTTTCAGGTTGGAAGTTGTTTACTAACAAGTTGAAGAATATTCTGATATCACATGTCAAATGTATTTTTAAATTGGTAGAAACTCATCACATTAGAATCCATATGAATTTGATTAAAAATAAATAGAACACACATATATATAGTTTGAGATGTATGAAGAAATCGATATCAAATTCAAATAATATGATAAAAATTAAATAATGTAATGGTAAAGCTGAATTATGAATGGTCAAAAAATATGGATATATATATATATTAAAGGGTTAGATCCAAACTTTCCCTTCACGTTTTTTGAGAAACCCAAATTTACCCCCACCGCATGAAATGATGCAATTTTCCCTCTAATATTGTCGAACAAGTTCCATTTTACCCCTATATAACAGAAAATTTGAACTGGCTGATTTGAGAGTTATTTAACTATCACAACAGATCTCCAAACAAGTTTGTTAGTAAAATAAAGCAGTTGTATGTATTTTGACGGGTTGTTATACCTGTTTTAATAACACAGTAAGCATTTTATGCAGTTCTTTGTTATTAACTTGTATCTGATACACTTAAATATTATCATTTCGACAATTTTGTCACTGTGTTAGCAACAGAATAAATATTTTAGACATAATTGATGTTTGAATGTCTGATGTGATAATTAAAGAATGAGCTAAATAACAATAAAATAGTTTGTTTAAATTTTATGTTACAAGATTGTAAAAAACGTTAGGCGCTAGTCGGGCAGACAATACCCTCAAGGATTAGTCAGAGATTAGTCAGAGATTAATCGGATTTTTATTTTTTGTATTTTTTATTTATTAATCAACAAATTATTATATAAATTCAATTAATATGTATTATTTTTTAGTATAAAATTATTTAATATAGAAAAACACTTATATTTAGAACATATATCTTTAAAAATGTGCAAACGTCAACATTTCAACAACAATATCATTGAAACAACTCAACAGTGAATTATAATAAAGAAAAAAAAAACATGATAAAAAAATGTTTTTGTCTTTATCGTCACTTAGGCGGCACCTAAGCGGTCTAGGCGGCGTCGAGGTGGCCTAAGCAGGGCCCAAGCGGCTAAAAATCGGCTAGGAGCAAAAAAAAAACGCCTAGAGGAACTAATTAGAGAAAATCGGGATGGATTTTCGATTTCGATAGCCTAGACGGTCGAGGCGGCCTTCGTTTTGAATAGTGTGTAGGGATAAAATTGATCTTGTTTGATAATTTTAGTGGTAAAATTGATCCTGTTTGATAATGTTAGAAGTAAAATTGTACAATTTCATACATTAAAGGTAAATATGCACTTCTCCAAGAACGTTAAGGGAAAATTTGCACCTTATCCGTATAGTAAATGTCTTAATACATCATTTGCTCCCCGTACTTGTCTAAAAAGTTTGACTGAGCCCTGGACTTTTAAAATATCCTGATTGTCTCCTCAACTTGTATAAGATGTTCAGTGAGCCTCCTAAACTTGCATAAAACATAATCAATTAATCACTATATTGCAAAAAAAAAAGTAAGATGCATTACAAGCGTCTTAGAATATTATTATATAATTCATATAATATATTAAAAAGAAAGTTATTACTTACACAACTATAAAATGTGTCTAGCATACCCCGATATTGGTTATTTTACTTTTTTTAATACACATGCAATACATCTTCTATGATCAGGACCTCATCGTTTAAGATATTAGCACTGCCACTGATACCATCATTTTGTTCCAAAACATGCACCTTTGCCGAAACAGAGGAACCATGAGGGGCCATAGATGTTGTTGGCCACTGAGGAGCACAAGCATTCGGACGACATTGGATATTGCCGAGAGGAGGAGAGGTCGTCGATCCGCTAGGGATATTTTCTTTCATAGTAGGCCCAGTAGTTGGACTGCCTGCTATTGGAGGCCGGTCTAAGAGCCGGCGAGACTGGGGTTGCGACATGGTTTGCCTTGTAGGAGCGCGGAGCATAGTGTTGTATGCTATCTCAGCTTGGTCCGATTGAGGGTGATCAAGAAGTGTAGAGCAGTACTTATCTGCATGACCTATCAAACCACAATAGAAACATAACGTGGGCAGACGTTCATACTTAAAAAAATACCCAAGAGAATTCACCTCCTCCTCCGCCTTAGCAATCTTCATCTTTCGCTTCAATGGTTGCAGCACATTCATTGTCACCCTAATTCTCATATAGAGTCTGCTTGCCCCCGAGAAATTATTCGGATCAGATTCAATGAAAGTGCCCAGGAAATTGCCAATACCAACCGCCACACACTCAGACATAAACCCTAACGGAAGATCATATATCTGAATCTAGAATTCTACAAGAGATATAACTTCATCACTGATTTGTTTCCCATCCTCCAAATTTGGAACGAGAAGGAGATTCTGTTCAAACGTCTAGGGGCCGCCACGGATAACGCGTTCACGCTCCATAGGATGGAAGAAGTCAAAACGAAAAAGGTTCAGCCCCAAGACAGTGACGCACAAACCCCTAAATGGTCTCCAGAGATTAGCGAGTGTATTCTTCATCACCTGGATTCTGATGTTGCGATCCGTCAAAAGTCTACCGAGTAAACTCCATGTTGTTTCCTTCTGATCCAACACGTCCTCAGATTACAAGACAAGGCCAAATAACTTATTAGTTATCTCCTTTTTACCTAACATAATATTTAGTCCTTTTATTTAAAAAACACACATTATAAGATCTTTATCTTTTGTTAATATTAATTCTTTGTTCCTTCTGTTTATTTTTTTTAGATTTTTAACCGTTATATTTGGCACAAACAAACAGACACAAAATAACAGAGTAATATAGTAATTTTGTATCTACTATGATTGTCCTAAAAGTTAAGATATATTCGGTTAAAAATCTAAAAAAAAAACTAGATAGAATGAATAAATGGTTAATATTATCCAAAAAAAATAGAAATGTTATAATGTTTTTTTCTAAATAGAATGACTAAACCGTGTGTTAAGTAAAAAGATGGAGACTGATTACCCTTAAGAGAACTAGTTTTTGAGATATAAGAAAATTAGTTAATTAAATGAGATGGTAAATTAAATTATAGGATGAGTGATGCTAGGGGTTTGCATGTTTTTTTAGTATGAAAATATGCATACTTCAATTTATAAACGTTGGTGTATTTATTTATTTATCTTATCATCGTATATTTAAAATTATTCTTCTGCAAAATCATAATTATCATTATAGACCAATAGTAATAAATTTTAAGTTAAACTTTAATGTAAATACTTCATTCTAATATTAAATATTATAGCGATAAAAGAGACAAATTTAACCCTAACATTAAAAAGTTCAGATTTTGTTCTAACGTATAAAATGGTTCAAATTCAACTCTAACATTTCTAAGCAAGATCCATTTTACCCATATCTTATCGAAAATTTAAAAAGATTGGTTCATTGTTATTTAACGGTTATGATTCAAATCTTCGAACATTATTTACGTCTAAGATATTTAATGTGTCACTAACTTAGCCACAAAAGACCTGTTAAAATGCTAACAACTAAAGTTTGTCGTATACAAATTAATCACAACTTTTTTTATCAATGTGTCTAAAATGTTTACTGTATTCTTAATATAATTATAAATAACCAATAAAAATATATAAAACTGGTTCTGCAATTTTATTTGAAATGTTTGATGTGACGGTTAAATAATATTCAAACACACTTTTTTTCAAGTTTTTGATAACATATGACTAAAATTGATTTTGCTCGGAAATATTATGGTTAAATTACATCATTTTATATGTTAGGACTAAATTTGCACTCTTTCCAAATTATTAGGGTCAAATTAGATCTCATCTCAATATTATATATGAAATTCTTCTTGTACAAATCGTACATTTCAATCAAAATAGTAAAACATTTACTTTTAAAAAATTAGATTTGATGTATTTATAATTGAAGAAAATACCATTTGTGTCATGGAAATAAATTAAAAATATTAGATTTAATGTAATTTTTAAAATTATTATAATCTTTACCTTTTAATTTAATTTAGAGTTATATATAGGTAAAATAAATTTAGTAAAATGGTATATATAAGTAAAATAAATTTGGTAAAATGGTGTCGCTTTGGCTAATAATGTTTAGTTTGCGCATGCAGGAAAAAAAATTGCACAAACCTTACTGCTTTCAAATTTCATGTAAAACTTTTGAGCTTTACATAAATCTTCAATTTTTAAATATAATTTACGAAAATTTGCATTTTTACGAGAAAAAAAAATCAACTTTGCGAAAAATCAAGTTTTACATAAAAACTTTAAACTTTACGTAAATCTTCTATTTCTAGACATAATTTACATAAAGTTTGTTATTTTGAAAAAATATATATTTACTTTATGAAAAAATGAGTTTTATGTAAAACTTTTGAACTTTACGTAAATTCTTTATTATGAGACATACTTTTTGTAAAGTTGTATTTAAAAAAAAATCATTAACTTCGCAAAAAAAAAAGGTTCGGTTTTTTACGTTCGTGTATTTATTTATTTATTTGTTTGTTTGTTTGTTTTATCAATCGTATATTTAAAATTATTCTTCTGCAAAATCATAATTACCCTATCTGGTGGGTTCGGCCTATATCATCCTCTAAAGTGTATAATTGACAGATTAATGACTTTAATAAATCGGTAATGTATTTCATTTGATGTTATATTAATGACTTTACTTATATTATATACTAATAAATTCTATATGTGAAGACATTTTTTTATGTATTTCTTTTAGTTTCTTTCGACTTTGCTTAATTTCTCACAAATCTTTAATTGCATAAAAAGATATTTGATTTTGTGGTTATTTCAATTTCACTCTATTGAGTTAATGTGCATATTCAGCCTTTCCTTCCCTCATATTATAATAATATTACTGACGCTCTAAAAAAAATTACATTGTTGACCCAAATTTTAAGACTTTTTAATTTGTCCTTTTTCATTTTTATGGTTGAAAAATGTGGACTTCATGTTAGTATATAGAATTAAAAACTAAGTATATTGACACTTATCGATTTTTAAAAACCAAAATTTTAATATTTTATTTTATGAAAAATGCAAATAGTCAATGTTGTGAGACTCATATTTGACCCCAATGTTTAAAAAAAAAATCAAAAGAAAAAAGAAAAAGGTCAAAACATAAAAATAAAAATCATTATTTTTTAAAAACTTTGACTTTTTAAAAACTTAACACATATATCAAATGAATAATTAATACTAAAGGAATTATGGAAAATAGTCAATATTTCAAAGGAACAATTATCTCTAAAGATTCAAATGAGTAATTCAAATAAAATCAAATCAAATGAGTAATTCTAAAAAGACATTGTATATAAATAGCAATACTATTAACATTATTCTTTTACATCGATTAATTGAAAAAGAATTCTTACTATTTATTTTCAAAAAAAATATCTTCTTTTTCAAGAAAGCAATGGTATATGATATGGCATTAAGAGAGAGATTGAAGGAAGCTTATAGAAAGAAGCTCCGTTTGGAAAATGGAAGAAATAATTACTCTATGGGTAATTTAAACCCAATTCCACCTATTCCTATGAACCTAGTTCCACAGATTTCTGCTAAATTTCCACACCCAATCTCACTGACTAGTTTCAAAAAACTAGATTTTCAGAAAAGGGTGAAGTCATTACCTTGTGGAAAAGGTAGATCGAGAGGTTCAACAAAACTAAATTTTTCTTCCATGAGCAAGGATGAAAAAATCCAAAAGATTAAGGAAGCAAGAGACTACTCTTTCCTAGATTTTGAGGAAAGAGTTTCAGCTGATGTGAAGAAGGAAATAGAAAAGCAACCGAATTCAAAGAAAAGACCTTTGACACAGATTTCTCGTGAAGAGAAAGGAAGAAAAAGAGTTGGAAAGAAGGAAGATAAGCAAGAACAAGAGGAGAAGATGGCAAAGAGGAGAAGATGGTTTGAAGAAACATAGACAGATGGGATAGACAAGTACATACTAGTCTAATTTTGATTCTATTAATTTAGGAATTGATACACTTGTAATATAACTTTAGGGTCGTAGACATTCTTAATATAAGAAGATGAATTTTATTTGCACATCCCGAGCAACTTTCATATTTATTCTTTTATTTACTAATTTTTAAAATGTTGGAGAAATTTAAAGACTCAAACTATGTTTTTGTGCAATAATCATCAATTTTCCATTAAAACACGAAAGGACAGACAAAAAGAAATACTCTGTTTCTACAATAATTAGTGGTTATCTGCTACATCTGCTACAAAAAAAAAATACTCTGTTTCTGCAATACATGATGATCTGCTACATCCACCAATGTGCTACATCAGTCAGGCCTACCATTTGACCATCCTGACCCATTTCTCGCAACAAATCTATGATTTTGAGGAGACTCTTATCAATTCCACTGCTAGGGAAAAGTACGCAATCCGATTACAGAACCAGACTGTTCTACATCACTAACACTATAAAGAACTACGAGAATTTTCTTCCTCCTGAGTCTATTCATCACTAATAAACCATTAATTGTAAGTTTTTCTAACTCTTCAAGTGACATTAACAAAAGAAGGCTTCAACATTAGAGGAAATTTGATTAAACAAGGTTTTGGCAATGGTTGTTTTACCAATACACCCAAATTCCTAGGAAAACGAACATCTGATGATTCCACCATGTCCAATAATGAGAGAATCAATTCCAATTAAGTCATTAAACTCACCTTAAGGCATATATACGACTCCTTTCTCTCTCTCACAATTTTCTCAATTAACTTCTGCTCATCAGGCCTAGTAGCAAAATATAATGAAATTAAATTCTAACCTAAACAATTTGATTGCAGAAATTTCAACCGATTAAAATGAAAATTCACATCAATTAAATGTCAGAGATTAATATAAGATATATGGTATCAAGTCCTCTAGGACTAAACTGTCGGGGGTTCGAGTCCTGACAACCTCATTAATGTGTGGAATTAAAAACACCGGCTCTATTAAAAATAAAAAAAAAACACCGGCTCTAGGGGAGGCCGTCTAGGGCCTCTGATCGAAATTTGTGAGGGTGTGAGTTTGCTCCCCCAGAACTGTATGTTTTGGTTCTCATTTTCCATTTTCTTTTATTCATGATTTTCTTAGTAATAAGAAGAATATGTTTCTTATTACTATTAGTATATAAAGTTCTTTTCTCTTTATATTTTTCATATGTTTTGCTATTATTATTATATAATTTTAATAATTATTTTTTATAATTTTAATTTTTTTCTTAAACGAAAATGTTAATATATATTCAATCTAAAATGACTAATATATAAATTGATTTGCTTGTTACAATATATTTTACGGCACAATTAATTTTCACTAATTTATGCATTCTATTGAGTTAATTACATATAAGAGTTAATTACATAACAACTTGTATCGATCAAATTTTTTATGGTGAGTATTTTTACAAAATCAAAATGAAAATTATAATTTAGTAGGACAACAATTTATAAGAAGGTCTGAATATTTATGGACCATCGCAAAACATTATGGAATGAGCTCGGTATTCGAGTTTTATGGCGTGATTTAATAAAAAATAATTTTTTTTGTAATATAACATATTAAGTTAATTACATAATAACCTGTGCCGTTTATACTGAATATTTTTACAAATTCAAAATGTCGACACTTCAGTTTTTAATATAAAAAACTTTAATTTCTTTAAAGGCGTTTTGGTTTATCTATGGTTTAGTGCTGTCGTTTGTTATTATAATCCTCCAACTTCAATTTTTTTTTCTCTTGTGGTTGATTTCTGTGAATTTGTTGCTTCTTTTCTCAATAGATATCATATGATAACATTCAAACATTTTCAATATATATATATTATAAAGATTAATGATTACATCTTTAATATATTATATTTATATTCTAAACTGAAGGTTATGCTGCTGGTGCATGAGTATAGATATCAGCATAGCATAGCCTTATCTTGATCCTGCATTTGTACTTGTACTTGTTATCTATAAACTCATTACATTTGTAAGTAAATTGGACATTTGTAACACTGGAGTATAGATATCAGCATAGCATAGCCTTATCTTTATGACTCTAAATCTCAAGTTGACTCAACTTTGATTTTCTTCATATATAGGATTGTTTTATTTCTTTCTGTGGTTGTAGACTATAATTTATCTTCAAATCTCAGTTTTTTTTTTAGGCAAAAGTCATTATTAGACCCTTAATCTTTCATTTTTCGGTCCGTTAAGTTCTTAATTTTTTATTTGGATACATTAAGCCCCTGATTATTTATTTTTTGTCTCATTAAACCCTTGATGACCCAAAAAAAAATTTGAACATAAAATTTGGTTAACATACTACTATTCAGTGCACTTGCATTAGAAATTTGTATTTTTTCACTGTTTGAAATCAGTTTTGGATGTGTAATGTGATTATAAGAAAACTGTAAAAATCTTAATTCAAACTGTAAAAAATATATTTTTTAATAATTTCAAATGCAGATGAAGTTAAAGTACTTTTAACAGAATTAGATTTTCATAACTTACTAATTTGGTCATAAAGGGCTTAATGAGACCAAAAATAAATGATCGGTGGCTTAATGTATCCAAATAAAAGATCAAGGCCTAATGATGCTTTTTACTTTCTTTTTTTACATATATATACCATTTATTTTTATTTTCTTTTGGATAAATTACAAGAAAATTAGGAGGGATGGGTAAGTACATTCCTAGAAGCCTCAAGATTATACAGGGGCTTACAATATGACTTGCATATATCGCGCCACCTATGTAGATTCCAACAATAGCAGCGAATATCCCAATTAAAATCCAAGTTCTCGGCAAAGTTTCGTACTCAGAATGCGTCTTGAATATCGTTTCAATCTCATTTTAATTTATTTCAACGACATATTACTTCGTATCGTTTTGAAATATATTTGTGAATTTTCTCAAATTTTTCTAGATTATTTGAAAAGTTTCGAGACTGCTTCCTCATCCGTAGCTCTTTTTAGACCCGTGTTGGATGAGGTTTAGCATCATTTTAATTTATTTTTCAAAATATCAAAAACATCATTTTATTCACCGTGTAATTACACTTACAATTTTTTCTGTATTGTTTTAGTATTTTTTAAGTAACATGGCTTTAGTTTTTCAAAACATAAAGCCCCGTCTTGAAATTTCCTCATATTGAGGAAGACCTTGAAAAGAACCGTGTTGTGTCAGAAATGTTATAGTGCTTGGATTGCACCAAGGTAGCAGTTATCTCTAAAAGCAATATATTGAGAATGCAATTCATCCTTAGGAGTTGAACTCACTCCTTGGCATATAGGCTAGGAGTGCGGCCATCCAGGATGCATGATCAAAAAGTGTCAAAATTTTATTTTTAACTATATATATTATAAATATAGTTATGATGCAAATTCAAATCTAGAAGGTGATCAAATAATATGACATTTTAAGTCTAAAATAGACCTAAACTTTATATTTTTAATTTCTAAGACAATTATTTTTTATTTTTTTGAATAAACGAGATAATATATTAATAACGATTTATTAAATGATTACATCCAACTCATCTACTGCTCTCACAAAATGAGGAGCCGAGTTCCAAATATGAGGTCAATGCCATGAAAAAGCCTCCTTAGCTAATAAATCCGCTACTTTATTCGCTAAATGACTGATGTGAGACACTCTAATATCCCTGCAATCACAAGCCAACGCCCGGCATTTGTCCATAATAAGCCCCAATTCCGATCCGTCATGACTGTTGCTATGGAAACGTTCTACCACGCTCTTGGCATATGACTCAACATTCAAGAACCGAAGGTCGAAGTCCTTTATCCCATTTAACACAAACTGTAAGGCCACAGCTTCAGCCGTAACAGCCGACCAGTTGATGTCTACCACTCGCATCCAACACGCCAGTATACGCCCCCCATCGTCCCGACAGACACCCCCAAATCCAATTTTGTTGTTGTCTGAATTTATCGTTGCATCGATATTAACTGTAAGCCATCCCACACTTTGTTTCTGCCATACCGCCTGCTGTCGCACTCCCCGAGTCACCGGACCACCCAACTTCACATTCACCCTCTGATAATCTTGCAGCCAAACCAGCCCCGACTGAACAGCCGTTGCCGGAGGCATGGGAGCGGTCGCCCAGTATTTGTTGTTCCGTTGGTTCCAGATTACCCATAGGACTGTACAGAATTTCTCCTTATCCATATCAATAGCCAACCCTTGCAACATTTGCACTACCCAGCCACCAAAGTCTTCCAATTGCACCTACGTGAGGACCAAACCTACAGCAAACCAACATCGTGATGCAAAGCTATAATCGACAAATAGATGCATTTGGTGCTCCCAAATCGCTTCACACTGCACACACTGATTCTCAATGTTAACACCTCTACCAAACAACACCTCACGCAGTGGCAATCGATTGGTGCAGGCCTGCCATATAAAATTTTTGATTTTGGGGGGCATATTCAAGGCCCAGAATGACGACCAGGGGACGACATTCAGTGTGCCATCAGTTGCATTCCAGTCTTTGAATGTCAGGCGGTACTCGGATCTCCCAAAATATGATCCCAATTTTTTGTAATGCCACAACAGCTCGTCATTCACTTCCGGGTTAGAAATCGGGATATTGAGAATTTCATGAACATCCTCCAGCAGGATTAGCTGCAATAGCTTATGCATTGACCATGACCTGCCATCCTCCCCCAACAGATCCTTCACCACGGTAACCTCATAACCTAGCACAGGGACTGACAGTGGTTTAAAGGATGATGAACTCGATGGAATCCACGAGTCCGCCCACCCCCTGACACTTTCCCTGCTCCCTATCCTCCAACGACACCCCTGGGACAATGTAGCCCTAGCCTCTAACATACTCCGCCAAACTAGGCTTGGGTTTGATCCCAACTGAGCCGACCAGAAATCACTTTCACATAAATATTTTGCTTTGATAATGCGACTGGCAAGAGCGTTTAGGTTAGTTACCAGGTTCTAGGCTTGCTTACCTAAAAGTGCTATATTGAAAGATTCGAGATGATGGAAGCTAAGACCCCCCTACTCTTTCCTATAACATAGTTTATCCTAAGCTGCCCAGTGGATGCGCCTTGCAGTAGCCGACGTGCCCCACCAAAAGGAATTCATCATTCTTTGAAGCTCTAGGCAGAGCGTGGGTGGAAGGAGGAATAAGCTCATGTAGTAAGTCGGGATTGCCTGTGCCACGGACTTCAATAGTACCTCTCTACTTGCTTGGGAAAGGAATCGATTGCCCCAGCTATTCAATCTAGCCCACATTCTATCACGCAGATAACTGAAAACTAACCTTTTGCACCGACCAATCAGCAAAGGGAGCCCCAGGTATCGACCCGTATTCAATGGGGCCTCAACTCCCAAAATCGTTTTTAAGTCATTCTGAACCTGACCATTGACATTGGAGCTAAATAGAACCCCAGATTTCTGCAAATTAACCGCCTGACCTGACAAGCCTTCATATCGAGCCAAAATACTCTGAATTGTCTGACACGCAGGTCTTGTAGCCTGAAAGAATAGGAAGCTGTCGTCAGCAAACAGAAGGTGTGACATAAGAGGGGAATGTCTACTCGCTTTACACCTTTGGATCAATCCCTCCTCAGCCTCATGTCCGATGAGAGATGTCAGCCCTTCAGCACATATGATGAATAGATACGGTGATAGAGGGTCCCCCTGTCGAAGTCCCCGTCTAGGGACAATTGGCCCCACTTCTTGGCCATTCAGGAGAATATGATATTCCACAGAAGACACACATAGTAGAATCCAATTTACAAAGGTATCATGGAAACCAAGCCTTTCTAGCACCGCTCTTAGGTAAGGCCACCTAATACAGTCATAGGCTTTGCTAATATCAATTTTAAAGGCCACATCCCCTTTTTTTTCCCCTAGTTTTCCTTTTCATAGTGTGAATAAGCTCAAAGGTAGCGATAACATTATCTGTGATAGATATCCTTGGTATGAATGCCGACTGCTCCTCAGAGATAATAGATGGAAGCAAAACTTTGAGCCAATTTGCCAACACCTTAGCCACAATTTTATAGACGACATTACATAACGATATAGGGCGGAGATCCTTCATGGTACTCGGAGATTCCATTTTGGGAATAAGAACTACATTTGTCTTAGCTAAGTGCGGAGGGAATGTACCTGATCTGATCTAAATGTTACACACTTCCAAAAGATTCGAACCAATGGCGGGCCAGAAATGCTGATAGTATACTGGATTCAAGCCGTCAGGCCCTGGTGACTTATTCGGTTGCATAGCAAAAGTTTCCTCTCACACTTTGCCAAGGGAGAAGTCGCAGATTAAGGCCTCATTCATTCCTTGAGTTACTCTAGGCGTAATGAAGCCCACTTCCACTTCCTCGTCTCTATCATCTTTGAATAGCACCGAGAAATAATTTCGTACTACTTCTAAAAGATCCTCTTGTGAATCCACCCACATCCTGTCATTACCTTGTAACTTCTGAATACAGTTCGGTTACTTCTTCGCTGATGCTGTTTTGTGAAAAAA
The DNA here is from genome assembly GCF_963576675.1 of Euphorbia lathyris. Lineage (NCBI taxonomy): Eukaryota > Viridiplantae > Streptophyta > Magnoliopsida > Malpighiales > Euphorbiaceae > Euphorbia > Euphorbia lathyris. The sequence goes on along the minus strand of NC_088910.1, from coordinate 17,976,736 downwards.
TCGGCTATTCTTATCCCCCTCTCTAAACCAGTGGAACTTTGCTCTTTATCACCAATACGCGTCATCTTGTGAAATTAGATCTCCTAACATTCGCTTAGCCTCAACAGATTTCTCTTGTGCCTTGTCACTTCTGTCCCCTGGTCAGATGGTTTAATTCTGCCTGGCACTGCGAGATATCCTGATTAAGACAACGTCTGTAGTCAGCTCCCCACCCCTGCATTCAACTAAAACTACTCTTTAATCTATCACAGAACTCCTCACCCCCGCGATGATGCCCAATCGGCTGTTACTGGGTGTTTGAATTCTGCTTCTTGTAACCAACTATTTTCCATACGGAAACGGTAAGCTCTAGCTATTCAGGGGGTGGTGGAAGTGCTTAGTTCAAGCGGGTGGTGATCTGACACCCCAGTAACAAGGCTTTGAAGTATAGCGGATGGGAAATAATTCAACCAAGACGAATTGACAAGGCAATGATCCAATCTTTCTTCAATTAGGTTTGTCATCCCTCTACCCCTCTCCCACGTGTAGCCATATCCACTAAGTGGTATGTCAAACAGTTCACAATATTCCATAGCTTCCCAAAACCCTCGAAACAACCACTCTGGGTGGGTGCCCCACCTCTCTTATTCGATACTAGAAGTAGGTCATTACAATCCCCAATAACACACAAGGGAAGTGGAGAACGGTTTTTAAGATCCTGAAGCAAATTCCAAGATAAGTGCCTATTTGACCTATCGGGTTGACCGTAGTACCCAGTGCATCTCCATAAGAAATTATCACTATTCAACACGGTGAAATATATATGCAAGTTTGAGAACGATAAAAGCGAAATGGTGATGTTATTATTCCAAAGAATGGCCAGACCTCTTTGTGCCCGATATAATCAACTACAAAACAATGCTGAAAACCCAAACTACATTTTATTGAATCAATTCTACTACTACTGACTAAAGTCTCACTCAAAAAAATAAAAGAAGGTCTTCTCATTTTGGCAATATGCTTTAGTGCGGCAACTGCACGGGTATTGCCTAACCTCTTGCAGTTCCAAGCAATACTGATCATTATGGCCGTCGAGACTACTTAATAAGTCCGGTCGATATGTTTTCATTGGAATTAGCTCCAAGTGTTGTGTTTGCCTCCTTCATACCCTCTTACCGGGATTGCTCCTCTTCCCCTTGGCTCATACGTTTCCTCTTCTTCTCTTCAATTAAAGCCATCTAATCTTCCTCAGACTCTGCTCTCCTTCCCTCCTTATCACTTATTCTCGCATCGTCTTCTGCCTCTACTGGATGGTGGTTGCGAATCATGAAAGAAGATGACGCATTTTGGGTAGGCGATTTCTGGCCTTCGCTCGGTTCAGCGACATCCCCTGAACTATGACTGCCCATCTCGTTCATACTATTGAGGCCACCATCTTCCCGAAGCCATTTTTCACCACCCCCCGAAAACTGCCTTCGATCTGTTGCTCGTATCCACTTACCCCATTCTAGCTTTGGATCAGCCTCAGTAAACGAGAACCTCAACGAGCATAGACTACCACTGTGCCCCAGCAGACAATTATTTTTTTATTAAAGACCATTTATCTTTTATTTTACCTAGAGCTCATAAAATGTCAGGACCGGGACTGATCATTAAATACCTTTATTAAGGGGGCTTCTCAAGTCAACATCAGGCCCTATAGACACTCACCATTCTAGAAGGATGTAGTAGAAAAGACGGTGAGTGAATTATTGGATAATGGCACTATACAACATACTATCAACCCATATTCATATCTGGTAAAAGGGATAATACATGGCGTATGTGCATAGACTACAGGGGCTGAATAGAAAAACAATCAAGCACATTTTTCCAATTCTTATCATTGAGGAGATATGGGATAAGTTACATTTTGCCACCATATTTTCCAAAGTTCATCTCACTATTGGTTATTACCAAATCCGAATGCTCCCTCTACTTTCTAGAGCTTGATGAATGAAATTTCCAGGCCTTATCTCAAGGGGTTTATTTTGGTGTTCTTCGATGACATCCTAGTTTACAGTGAAGACTTGGAGTCGCATGTTCAACATCTTCAAATGGTTTTTTTAAAATTAAAGGAGCATCTCTTGTTAGCTAAGAGGTCTAAATGTGTGTTTGGTAGCAACTCAGTGGAGTATTTAGGTCATATGATTCAAAATAGTGGTGTCTCCACTATTCCAAGAAAGATAGAAGTTGTAGCATGATGGCCCGAACCCACTAATGCCAAACAACTGAGGGGATTCTTGGGGTTGTGTGGCTATTGAAGATGGTTTATTCAAAAATATAGGATCATATGTACACCCTTGATAGATTTGTTGAAGAAATACAACTTCAGCTGGAGCGATAAGGCTTCAGTTACTTTTTATATCCTTAAGGAGGCTTTTACAAATGCACCATCTTGCTTTACCTTCTCCACACAAACAATTTGTGATTAAGAATGATGGGCGTAGGAGTAGTGTCGATGCAAGATTTCCACCCAATTTCCTACATTAGCAAGGTCATGGCTCCTAAACGCCATTCTTTGTTAGTGTACAAGAAGGAACTCTAGATGTTGTATATGCAATAAAGCACATGGATCACTATGTGGCACACATGTCATTTATCATTAAGACAAACCATAGGAGTCTTAAATTCTTGCTGGAGCACAGAATTACTACAATGCATCAACAAAAATATATTGCCAAGCTATTTGGCTATGATTTTGAAATCGCGTACAAGCAAAGCAAAGAGAACGTGGCAGCTGATGCTTCATCCAGATTGCCTGTAACTAAGTTTGCAACTTTAACAGTTTCTACACCAATGGGAAATCTCCTTCTAGACATTGAAGATACAGTAAAACCTCTATATAGAAATAACCTCTATTTCGTTATGAAAAAACTCGATCCCAACTTGATAATAACCTCTATTACCAAACTCTATTTAGTAATAACCTCCCAATTGTTATACAAATAGCCTGGTCCCAAGTGTATTCCTATATGGATGTTTTACTATAGTTGGAATAAGGATCCTCAACTGCAAAGGCCCATTACAGACTTACAAGGGAACACCGCCTCCTTATGGCCTCATACTTGGCAAGGCTCATTGGTCAAAAGGAAAAGTAGGTTGGTGGTAGGAGATAGTGAAGGACTAAAGCTTAAAATGCTTAAGCCTTATGCATGATTTTTCTCTAGGAGGCCACTCTGGCATTTAGGCTACATATAAATGTTTGTTGCTTCTTTTTTATTGGAAGGGCATGGAACGTGATGTTAGGATTATGCCCGAGGATGCACCGTGTGTCATACTTGTAAATATGAAACTCTAGGGATCACATGCCTCTTATAGCTCTACCTATACTAGAGGGCATTTGGTCTGACTTGAGCATAGACTTCATTAAGGGCTTGCCAGATTCGAATGATAAGGAAGTCATAATGGTGGCGGTTGATAGGCTTAGCAAATATGCCCATTTTATGAGCTTAAGTCACCCCTACATTGCTGTTTCTATGGCTCAGCTATTCTTAGACAGTATTTTCAAACTCGATGTGATGCCAACCTCCATTGTTAGTGACTGGGACCTTGTTTTCCTCAACAGCTTTTGGATAGAATTGTTTAAATTATAGGGAGTATGATTGCTTAAATCAACTGCCTACTATCCACAGACAGATGGGCAGACTGAAGTAGTCAATAGGTGTTTAGAGGCGTATTTGCATTGTATGCCAAACAACAATCCTAAAGCTTGGATGAAATGGCCTCCATTTGGCAGAATGGTGGTACAATACCAGTTTTCACACCTCTACACAACTCACTCCATTTGAAGTTGTGTGTCGCATTTCCCTACTAGTACATATTCCTTATTTGCCAGGTGATTCTTCCCTTGAATCTATAGATTAGCTCTTAGGGATATAGCTCTTCAAGTTATGAAATTCCAATTGCAAAAGGCTCAACATTGAATGAAGCAACAAGCACTCTCACAGATTTGACAAAAAGTTTGATATTGGTGATTGGATATTTGTGAAGTTGCAACCTTATAAGCAATAAAGCACAGTCCATCGTTCCAATCATAAACTCTTTCCCTTATTCTAGAGTAACTATCAAGTTGAGGATAGAATGGAAAAAGCAACTTACAGACTCAATTTACCTTCAAGCTCCTTAAATCATCATGTATTTCATGTCTCCCAACTCAAAAAGAAAGTTTCAGGTCAAGCTATGATTTCTACACATATTCCTGGTGCTGAAGTACAATTTCCAATAACAATTGTTGTGTTGGATAGAAAAATGGCATGTTGATCCAATGGTCCTAAGGAGGATCTAAAAATGCTACCTGGGAATCTGCTGTCGATATTAGCAAGAAAATCCCTAAAGTGAATCTAGAATGAACCTTGAGGACAAGGTTTTTAAGAGAGATGGATTGATGTATGATTATATTTTTCTCTCCACATACAGTTGCCACTCTTTGGTAAACGTTAAACCTATATTTGTGTTATTTTATACATAAAGCTTAAATTGATATTTCTCAAAAACTTCAGACCTATTTTGATACCTTATCTCTAACCGAAAATATTGTTGATTCATGTCCGCAATTGAAATTGTTGATCCCGATAGATTTTTTTTTTCCTTTTAATTTTAAAATCATGGGTTTGCCAATGTGTAGAACAAGAATATGTCCCAAGCAATCAACAAAATTTGAAGAGAAGAGAATGAGATGAGGATCCACTTCCCCAATGATGGGAGAAGTATGGGTTTGAATGGTGGATGCCCCTTAGGCGTTTGTGGAAATACCAAGTCAACCAACAACATTACTTACTAGAGAATCGCAGCAACCGTTGAATGCGCTTGCTTTACAATGGTTAAGATAGGCAGATGTGACACCAATTATTGTTTCACATCATAACTCCAACAATTATTGTTTCACATCATAACTCCAACAATGGACAGGTCAATCCAACAAAGGTACTGCCATTGGAATTAGAGGTGGCGCCGACCAACAACACATGGTAGATTATAGTGCTAGACAACAAAGGTGGGAAAAACACACCACATTGTTACACGATACGAAATCGACACATAATTTTTAGTATTTGAATTTAACTTAATAGATAATATGTCACTTTTGGATTGACACAAAAATCACATGCAAATTTTTAGATTTAGTTAGGATTGATATATTAATCCGAAAATAACACAAATATTTAAAAATATTGTTATATTCTCACGCATTTTTATGTCACTTTATTAATAAATATAATAAAATTATATTTATTTTTTTAATAGAGAATAAAATTATAATTATTACTCGCAAATACGATTCGGAACTCCTAAATTGTTATAAACGTTTTACAAGACCCCTTAACATGATAATAATAGACTTTTCGATGATTAGTATCTATGTGATCAAAAACCGTACTACATAATCATTAAAGTCCATGTAATCAAAACGTAACATACTAATATAAAAATGACATAAAATACTTAAAAATAGTACAGTAAAACCTCTATATAGGAATACACTTGGGACCGGACTATTTGTATAACAATTGAGAGGTTATTCCTATATAGAGGTTGGTATAACAAAGACTCTCAGCACTTGGGACCAAACTTTTGTATAACAATTGGGAGGTTATTCTAATATAGAGTATTCCTATATAGAGGTTCTACTGTATCATATCTTTTTATATTTTTAAAATATATGTATAACAAAATTACATGTAACCCAAAAACACGACACGAAATCGACACTAACCCGAACGGATTAACACAATTGCGACATAAAAGCTTTTGAATTGGGATTGGGTTTACACTTTTCAACACGAATGACTCGAGCACGATAATTGTCGGGTCTATTAGACAACTCTACCTTGTGCCTTAGGGATCGATATCCTTCTACCATACTCCTTGAGTAATACATGATCTATATGTTTCACATAACTATACATAATATAAATACAACAAAAATTAATCACATGGTTAATTTCATTTCTTAATAAACAAATTAAGATTTTTCACATTTGACATATACAACAGACCTACAAAGAACCAAAAATCAACAAATAGAGTAAAAATAATAATACTATTAATAATAATAATTAAGGGCATGATACAATGAGACCCATTAGGCAAAGATGACATTTTGAAGACAAACCCTTTTAATATATGGAAAAGAATTCTACATTTACAGGGAGGGGGGGCTATATGTATATATATATATATATATAATATGTAAATAAATATATATTTATAGCAACTGTACCGTATCCACACTGTAGGATGAATATGATGCAGCAAGTAGAGCTGCTCCTATGCCTGATCCTTCTTCTGAGACTTTAAGAATTACGTGTTGAGCGATTTCTTCCCCCAATATTTCATTCAAGGCTTCGTGTATGTACTCCCTGAACATCATGTAACTTGTATACAGAGTCCCTTCGACTGCCACGACCGTTCTTCTCATCTTTACGTCACTTCTGCTGCTTCCTCTTCCACCCGTGATGCCTCCTGTTCCATCCCGCCCGATTTTCTTTAAGATTCCCACTATGCCAGCAGATACCAATCGAGCAGCTCTTCGGGTCACCACATCACATATCCTTGCAACAAGTTTTCTGACCTTCAATGGAACTTCTTGGATCTGAAACAAAACCAGCATACAGCAAATTGAGAAGAATATTACTTTGTCGTCCTATAATATAAGAGAATAATAAGACAAGCATGTGAGGCATCTACCTCGAGAATTTCTCGTAAGATTCTAGCTACTTCCTTCAGATCAGGAGAGTCATCTTCATGCATCTGAGTCACATGAGGAGTTCTGCAGTAACATAAAACCTTGTCAACGGGAAGGATTAAAAAGCTTCAAGAGATGATAAAATCTAAACGTAAAACGGAAAACAATTGCAAGCATCTGATTGCATCAGAAGCTAAATTTTGAACCTACAGACTCCAGCACAGAATAAACAATAAATCAATTCCAGTGATTATACTACTCAGGGTGAGGGAGTGAATGTGTATAAGAATGCAAAATGTGTGTCTATATGTATTTGGAAGAGAGAGAGAGAGAGAGAGAGGTGTACCGCAGCACAAAGGGGACCAACAACCTAGAAGAAACCGGTCCAAAGATATCAGATTCATGGGACATTCTGAGAATCACTCTTCTAACAATGTCACCCAGATACAGTCCCGATATCATTTTCTCAAAACCCTGCAGCACAATCAGGAAAGGTGTAACTGGTTTGCATATGATCATACATAATCCACAAGAAAATGAGAAAGGGCTCCTTACCTGATCATTGGGATTAGGGCTTTCAGCATCCAAATCAATATCATAAGAAGTTCTTGGCAAATGTGATGACCAAAAATTTCCCCATTCCATGTTAACCACCTGATTAGAAGACAGAATTGAATTGCATGAATATATCACGACTACAGCACTTCTTTTGAGACAAAAATGGGATTGATTGAGACATAAGAAAGGATACCATGCCTCCAGAAGTTGTAAGCAGGCCTTGACACTTTATAATTGCATCTGATCGCTCTAGATAGCAAGCATTAGTACCCGTTCCAATTATTACTGCTGCAACTGTGTCAGCATCATGATAATGTTCAAGTGCTAGAGTCCCCACAGTATCATTCACCTGCTTAAAACAAAATAGATAATTATGGTTTTTCATTCTCGTGTTGTATAAATATAATCAGTTTTGTCTGCAGAATATCGAGAAAATTATTAGATCCCAATAGCAGTCTAATTTTCAGAAATGAAGTTTCTAACTAGGTCCAACTGTTGACCGAAAAAATTAGCAAACATCATACAGCAATAGAGTATTAAAACCTACGCCACCATAGATGATATTATACTGAATTGATTATATGCAAATTCAGCGGAAGAACAATAACTTAGAAAACTATATTTGTGCTTCAGGAAACAAAAGTGCTCTGCTCACCAGTACAGCCACCTGCATCTCTAAACCATTTCTGATCAGTCCTGCTTGTAAGCATTCAACAACTTCTCTTCCAACCTATAAAAATAAATTCAACGCACTAGTAAACATATGTACTTCCACTTACAAAAAGAGGGATCAAAGAAGAAATTATAAAAAAACAGTGACTCGAATAAAATGTTAACATAAAACACAGTAACTATTTCAAAGCTGGAACACATTGACTTTTGTCTGCTACTTTGACGAGGATAAAAACAATTTCTTTACTACAGACAAGGAAAATGCAGTAAGCAGTTATATCAAGTTCCATGAAGTTTCCTAATGTAAACACCATGGTGATATATAGTCAAATATCGTTCAACTAACCATGTTTTCAATATGTAATCCTTTTGTCCACTTGATGAGGGTCCCTGAATTAATAGATGTCTGTTTAACTGGAAAAGAGAATGTGAATCCAAGTTCCCTTGTTCTAACTGAAGCAAACTCAGAACCATTTTCATCTTTTTCAACAAACTGTTTTAAGGCTGATCCTATAAAGTCAAAAAGATCCTGCAGCAAACAAGTAAATATTAATTCCCTTTATGTAAGTACGCAATGCGATCTACTTTTCCAAATTTCTTTTCCAGTTAAATCATGGTCAAATAAATTACGAAATACATGCAGTACAAACTCAGTCACCTCACTAGTGCTTGTCATCAAGTGCCCAGGAATAGCCTGTAGTTCCACATCTTTTGACATAATTGAGGACCTTCTACCTCCTAGCTGAACCCGCAACATCCTAATATTTACACTCCCAAGATCTAGAGCATAATATGTTCCTATTTCTCCCCTGGTAACAACATGAAAAAACATTAGCATAAAACCAGATAAACAAATTTAACTCAAGATACACATACGAGCAGTTTTTAGTCATTCACATCCTTCCCAAACAAAACAAGGGGTTGACCATCAGTCAAAGCATAGGATGAACATAAGCCTGTTTACTAAAACTACCAAAATAATTCATAGCAGACAATGCATTAGTCTTATGAAACTGCAATAGACTGTGAACAGTAATTTAATAAGGAATCAAGACAGTGCAGATCAGGAAAAGTTATTGTAGCACGAAAGAAAAATCCAATTCACTTTGAGAAGAGGACAGAAAAAAAAATAGCAAATTCAACACCACAAACAGTTAAAACTGCATAATTATAGATAGATGCAGGATTAGTAACTTACTATAGACAGATGTTCCAAAATAACTAGTAAGTTAGAAAATTTTATCTACAAAGATCACGGCGATGATCTTATCAATCCTTTCAATTGTCAAGCATGTCATATTAGATCCTCAACTTCAAATTCCAAATGCATGGCAAGCATCTCCAATTATCAAAAAGTAACTTCAAATAAAAACGCAAAGCACGGGAACATAACCTCACACAAATGGTGTAATTTGTCAATAGGTTAAACTCCTTTGACTAAGACCTCCAAAATGATAAGCATCGCCAAAACATCAAAATTTAACACCTATATTGGCAATTTATGAATAGAGTAGAGATCCTCATAGAGAGAGCTTCCCACATGTCAACAAGAAAGTTCGCTTCTAGAGCTTACAAACTCAGAACCCCAATTATTCAAGCACAATACAGTATCTATTTCGTTCCACACCCATATCTCAACCATTGAATTAGATCTACCCAGTAGGATTAAGGATAACTAAAAGTACCATTGTTAACCAGCATAAGATTTGTTAATTTTGCATGATGAATGTAATGAATTCTGCTAGTTTAACTTTCACATGGTAATATCACCCATAAAATAGGATCAACAAGAAAAAAATTGACACCATACTGATAACCACATAAGATTTGTCAACTTCCAATGTGTGTGTGTGATGCAGATTTTGCTCATTTATTCTTTCACACATGCAATGCTGGCTACATAAAGGAGAACAAACATATTCCATTTGAGGTACGTAACACACTACATTTCTTGAACAGTTCAAACACACTTAAAAGGGAATAGACAAACAGAACCGTTGAGATTCTATTAACCTTGTGGTTCAAGTGTTGCAGCAAAAATATTCCAACTCATCCAGTGAAAAAGTTTGGTGTATCATATCGTCAAGAAAGGAAGGGGGAAAAAAGTTCATTTATCACAGTGACAAATGTCAAAGAAAAAAGACACGCAAAGTAAATACTTCAATAAATAACCCCAATTCCAAAACAGTGTGTCAGTATCATCCAAATTAAATATACACAACTGTAGGAGGGGAAAACATTGAAGAAGCCTTTATATATTGAAACAAAGCTAGAGTCAAAATTAAGATGAAGCACACGCACAGTATAACAAGGGTAGACATTGAAACAGGGGAAAAAATAAAATGGCAACAGACTATCAATTGTAAAAAGAAACAAACAGACGAGAAAGGGTAAGAAAATGCAACAAAACAGCAAACGATGTGGACACGATAAGTCCGTACAAATGAAATTGATATTCAGATGGAAGGGCATGTGTAGAAGGAAAATTAAACAACGTAACAAAAGTAACAAGCAAAGAAGATCAAATGACGCAACAATAACTCCTCCTTTCAATCCCCAAACCCCCAACCCCCAAAAAGAGATTAGTAGGTTGTACGAACATCATCAATAAACCAGAGAAAATAACCATTTCAATCATTCCCCTTCATTCCAACGCCAAAAAACAATCAATCAGCAATTAAAGAAAAGAGCCACTGGAAAGCCACACCTTTCCAAAACCAGAAAAAAACACATATTATCTCATCTCCCACCAATGACCAAACAACAAAAAACCCATTAGCCGAGAAATCCATGAAATTAGCATCATTCCTTCATCCGGCAAAGGATGGATAAGATTATTACCCAGTAGGTAAACGGTCCACAAAAGTGAGCAACATTTTGAGCTTTGAACCTCCTTCAGAAGCCAAACCAGCATGCATCTCGACAGCCATAGCATCAACTACTTGTCTCAACCTCCCTACTGAAGTCTCACATGATTCCTCCAACTCTTTCAACACTCCCACTACTTTCTTCCACTTCTTCCTACTTCTCACCCTCCTCCCCACCACTACTCCGGCCACCGCACAAGCCACCGCCGCCACCCCAACCGCAACCCCCAGCACCACCCTTCCCATTACCACCACCCCCTATCTACGCACGCAACAATCAACACGAATAATCTCAAGCGCCGGAGCGCCGCCGTTTCATCGTGAAAGCTACTACTTTCCACACCCCGTAAATGACCTATTGTAAAAATCCTTAAAGGAAATAATAAAAGAAGAACAGCCGTTACGCTTCCGGCCGTTGATTTCCGGGCGGGCGTCGGGTTACCACCGGCGGAGGATGATCGACGGCGACAAACGCCGGTGTGCAGATGAACTGTTCGAGGAAAGTCGTAAAAGAGAGAATTAGTATATATTGTGTTTTTACGGAAAGAGAGAGAAAACAGGTCTTTGCGCTCACATGTGTTGGAATGCGAACTAAAAGGGTACTTATATAAGGTATAAAATGACAGATTTGCCCCCGGAGATTTTTTAAAATGACGGATTTGTTAGAGGATCTTTGGTGATTTTTTACCGTTTATGAAAGATTTTGAGGTTAATTGGAATTTTGACTCGTGCTTGGCTTTGTGGGGTTGGTGTGCATTTTTGTCACTAAATATTTTTAGATATTACAATTTTGAATTTTGATGATGATATAAAAGTTGGTTAACAAATTTTATTTTTTTAAATTGGGTTTGATTGTTTTGACCAAATTGATTAAGACATGTTGATTTGGGTTCATGCCAATTTAGCTATAAATATAAGTTTTAGAGAGTGTAAATTTACTCTACCCATAAAATCAATAGAAGAGGCAGCTTTAGTGGTACAGTGTCAGGTTAAAACTCTGTGTGACACCAAGAACTCATCGAATCCTTGGTCAGTCAATTTCTATCGAAATAGTCTATTTCCTTTAAGTATCAAGCATTCTGTCAATTCGTCTGTCGTTATTCCGTCTCGGGAATCTCTTTGTGTTTAAACCTCGCCTTATAAAGGGACACGCACTATCGACTAACTCTGGAACCCAAAATGTTTGTAGGGGTCCGAGGCATCTACCTCCTTTCACGAAAGGCGAATGCTCGACTCTCCTAATCCCTGGTGGATTAGGGTGGATCGCTTAAATCAGTACTGACAACAGGCACTAGCATCAAATCTCCGTCAATCTTTGGGCCAGTTGTCGGTACTGGTTTAAGCGATACACACTAGTCTACTAACGAGAGTCGGACATCCGGTCTTCGTGAAGGGAGTCGGATATCGTCGTAGAATGGACCCCTACGGATACTTTGGGCTCTACAGTTAGCGCATAGTGAGTATCTCTTTATAAGGCGGGGGGGATTAAACACAGAAAAACCCTCTAGAACGTAATACTGACAGATGAATTGATAGAATGCTTGAGGCTTAAATGAGATAGATCCCTCCGATAAAAATTGACTGACTGAGGATTTGGAGATTTCTCGACGCCGCACAAATAAAGGGTGTTCTTTCTCTTCAAATGAAGTGTGTAACTATTTTATTATTAAGTTACTATTTCTAGGTTTTTTATGTTAATAGTATATGATGTTAATGTTGGAAATAGGGCTAAGGTATAGCAGCGGAAATATAAAAATTTTAGCCTACTTCCTTTTAACCATAGGATCCGTTAATCGTTATTCCATATAAAGAGGGATAAGAAGATATACCTTTCGATGATCAATCTACCGTTGCAAACGAAGTGCCCACAACTTCAAAGGAGATGTAAACTGTTTACCAATCTGCCCCTATTCGAAACAGACATTCCAGACCTCCAAACAACAATCCCTTCGGTGGAAACGTAGAAGAATATGTCTAGAAGCTACTGTCCAAAAATCGCGACGATCCGACGGTTCAATCTCCGGTAATCCTCGAAATAGTGAACTGACCTGATGTAGGCGAAGAAAAACGAATTTCTCCCTTTTGATTGTTTTTCTTCTTTCGTGAACACGGTGAGGTTAAATTAGAATCAACCCTTATGAGATGTAACCAAAATAGATTACCTCTAATTAACCAACACAAGATCAAGGAGAAAGAGGGATGAATTAGATTAATCAATCGATGGAATGCCGAATGAATTCTTGTCCACGAACTTGGGGATGGGAATTCTTTTCTCTCTCTAACTAAGCAATTTCGAAAATCACTTGTAAGGGGGGAGGAATTAGTGTGTCGAAATTCATTAGGGTAGGGGTATATATATTAGGTTGTATCTAAACCTAGTTAGATAGGAATAGGTCACTTAATAGGAATCCAATTCAGAATAGGATTTCTAATTATTATCTTACTATATGTCTAATATAATTAGGATAATAATAAGTAATCTAGTTAGATAATAATAGGAGCATATTAATCTAATTAAAACTCCTACTTTAATTATCTCTTAATTAATTTAATTCATAATCCTAATCAAATTAGGATTAGTGGAATAAATTAATTCCTTCCCTAATCATATATATAAATTTCGACCCCCCTATCAATGTGGGCCTTACTGGGCTCAATTGGGCTTCCATCTATTAATCAGATCCATCTCTCTTTTGTTTCCAAGTCTTATGTGTGATCCATTAGGTCCTTACTACTTCTGGCCGTATGCAACTATTAAATTAATTTCTTCAAGAATTACATTTAATCCTTGCATAACGGAATGATGAACAGAGCATGTTATCGGCATGTCCGTAATCATTCCCCCAGAGTCCGTTAAGAAGACAGGTTGATTCTGCCGTTAACCCTTCCGTATTAGTTACGGTATAATACGATCCTTTATCAACTACATCCTTGAACTGAATCTTATGACTATGAGTAATGTCAAATCACATATAGCGAGACGTTCATTTTACTTGTTATTGGCCGAGTCAACTCAAAAGATAGGTTAAGTGAAATCCGAATTTCTACTCTTAAGCTATCACCTTGCAAGGGTTTAGAGTCGAGTCTTCCACAAGCGATCCTTGGATGTATCTCCCATTCCTCGGGAGTGATAAATGCTCAATCCAATGTATAACTACCCTGACATTACCTCCTGTGACACCCAACCTTTGCAGTTCACACCCCAGAGTCATCTCTGTTAAGGATCGTGGGACCACGCGATCAAAGTCTCACATTCAGTAATTCATGATGACCAATTAACATTCCTTTGAGTCTGAGGATTAGTTATACCTATTAATACCAATGAGATGAACAGGTGACAATGATGAATCTACCCATCCTGTTATCTCAAGTCGGATCCCCAATCCTAATGAACAACGTTTCACCGGATCTATGTAACTGTCCAGATATCTATATATGTGAAGCTTGTGAGATCAGCTTTCTGTCGGACAGAAGACATTGTTACATACAAGTCTCAACTGTGATATATCAATCCTAAATATATCACTTGACTTGGGGTGGTTTTAAGTTTATTAGTTTATTATAAAGTTTTGTCTCACTTCATGCTTGTATGAACACTTTATAATCACTTTAAACAAACTTACGGATTTCCTTTTATTAGACTTTATTTAGTGCTTAAAAGGGATTGCCTTTATATAGTTATAAAACATATATCTCATTACAACAAATGATATAAAGAACAATTCATTTACAATAAGTTTGTATCCTGCAACAATTGACTATAGGACACAAAACCCCAACATACTCCCACTTGGACTAAAGCCAATTGTTTCTAAAACTTATCCCAGTAGAAGTTAAATGACGATCATGTACTTTATGGGTTAAAGGCTTTGTTAACGGATCTGCAACGTTGTCCTCTGTAGGTACTCTTTCTATTCTCACATCTCCTCTAGCCACAATCTCTCTAATGATGTGGTATCGCTTTAGGTAGTGTTTGGATGCATTATGAGACCGTGGTTCCTTTGCTTGCGCAATGGCTCCATTGTTATCACAGTACAGAGTAATGGGATTGACAATGTCAGGCACCACTCCTAGTTCTGTAATGAACTTTCTAATCCAAACCGCTTCCTTTGCCGCTTCCGCAGCAGCGATGTACTCTGACTCGGTCGTAGAGAAAGCCACGCTTCCCTGCTTGGAACTCTTCCAACTGACCGCGCCCCCATTCAAGATAAACAGGTATCCTGATTGGGATTTAAAATCATTCTCATCTGTGAGATGACTAGCGTCTGAAAATCCTTCAATTTTCAGATCTCCTTCTCCGTACACTAGGAACATATCTTTAGTCCTTCTCAAGTACTTAAGAATGTTCTTGACGGCAATCCAATGCTCGTCTCCCGGATTCCCTTGGTAACGACTCGTTACTGATAACGCGAACGCTACGTCAGGTCTAGTGCATAGCATAGCATACATAATCGAACCGATCGCGCTGGCATACGGGACTACAGCCATGCGTCGTTTGTCATCATCAGTTTTAGGACATTGATGATTGTTTAACTTCACTCCATGCACCATGGGTAAGTTACCTCGTTTCGATTCAAGCATGCTAAACCGATTTAGCACCTTTTCAATGTATGTAGCCTGTGAAAGACCAAGCAGTCTACGCGATCTATCTCTATAGATCTTTATACCAAGTATATAGGCTGCTTCACCAAGGTCTTTCATTGAGAAGTTACCAGATAACCAAACATTTACCGATCTAAAGCTGATGCCAATTTTTCTCCCAAGCAAGTTTAATTGCGAAAATAGCGGCTCTCAATTCAGTCATATAAGCAAAAGAAGGGGAGGTAGAAAAAGCAAAACAGCCTTTGGGAAATCAATAACAATAATAATAATAATAATTGGATGTTTATAATGATATTTTCGATGATTATATGATCAAATCAAATTTGCAAATTTGAGTACATTATACTTTGAAACTACCATTTATTCGGAAGCTTTTAGCTTAGTGGCTGAGATCATACCTATAACTAGAGAGATCATCGGCTGATAGTTGTTGTTAATTTTAGTTATTTATTGTTATAGTTAATCATTTATTATTATAGTTAGTTGTTTGTCATTAGCGGATTAATTATTTGATAAAATTGTGATGAATTTTTTTATGTTAGTTTGTAAAATGTTTAATACGAGTGTAAATCAACAAATAAATTATAAAAAATCTATATAAATTAATAAAAAAACTTAAATAACCAAATAAAATTCAAAAATAATAATTTATTGAATGGACGAAAACTTTGTTTTTCGGCAATAATAATACAAATATATAAATAACGTTAAAGGAAAAATGTATTATCTAGACATAAAAATGAGATATTGAATAAAAAGTAAAAAGCAACTCCCAAAAATAAAACAAACATTGAATCTTCAATTAATAACTATATATATTAAATTTCTACCTAATAGAATGAACATTAAACTCGATTAAAAACAAATGACTTATATTATCAATGTGTAACATAGTGGTCATGTTTCGTAAAGAAATGTTTGGAATAAATTTAGAAGTTTTGATTACTTTTAAAATTTTAAGTAGTTAAAAACTCTAATAATAATATTTGGTGAAAATAATTTTAAAAAATGGATAAAGTTCGAACCTTTAATTTTGAAAAATTCATTTTAAAAGCTTTTTAATCAAGGATTGAATATTTATTTTGAAAGTTTTTTTTATCCTTAGTTATCACCATTATCTAATAAAAATAAACATTTTTTATAGTGTTTTGTGCTCGGTAGATTTTTTTTTTCAAACTTATTTGAGAAAATATTAACACAATTATCGATTTCTTTATATAAATTTATTTTTACACTTGCATTTTGAATGCTATTTTGCTAAAAACTATTTCAAAAACAAACTCATAACATATTACTTGAAATAATCATTTTATATGGATGATATCATAAATTGTCATCAAATTGCTTTTATGTCTTTATCTATTGAAATTTCTTATAAAATTTGTTTTATTCAACTAGAATTGTATTCAATATTTATAACTATTAAAAAAGAGAAAATAATAGTAATAAACAAATAATTATTTTATTTGTTATTTTACTTAAATAGGTATTAGGATCCGTTTGTTTTACCTACTGTTTGTTGTTGCTGTTTGCTGCTTGCTGTTACTAGTTGTTGTTTGTTGTTACGGTTTGCTGTTTGCTGTTGGAAAAAGCTGTTTTTCCAAAAATCATAGATTCTCTGCTTTTGTAAAAGGATGATTTTCGGGTGTAAAAAGCAAACAAGAGGTCACTAACCAAATACCTAATGCTGCTTTTCAAGTGTAAAAGACAAACAGGAGCACGAAAATGAGCACTCAAACACTCCCAAGGTAATAAACAGATTTACACAAACTACTAACAAAAAAAGCAACTAACAGTTAGTATAATTAGCTAAATTTTATTTTACAAATATATTTGGTATACATATAGAAAAAAGTCTTAATACATCAAAAGTTCTCTAAACTTGTCCAATCAAAAGTTTGATTGGTCTCTGAATTTACATGATATCTCATTAGCTCTATCAACTTGCTTAAAATAATATATTGATCATTTGAATTTATTTAAAATAACTTATTGACCCTTTGAACTTGCTTACAGTGATCCATTTGCTTCTTGAATTTATTTAAAATGATATAATTATAATTTATAATGACTTAATTCGTGATTTTAAGTCTTTAAAACAAATTAACTTTATATTTTGTACATTTTTATGGTATTATTATAGATTGAGAGATTTAATTATGATACTTTAAGTAAATTTATAGAACTAATAAGACATCATATAAGTTTAAGGAGTCAATCAAGTTGTTTCGACAAGTTAAGTGAGAACTAATGTACATTAAGCAAAAAAAAAAAAAATAGTAGACTCCATGATTCTTAGAAAATAGAGAATAACTTGTCATAAATTATAATGTAATTATGCAAATAAACTTGATTTTTATTGAAAGATTAAGGATTTCATTATTTTATTTTATTTTAAAAATGAAATAGCAAAGGACAAATATGCAAATGGAAAGGGTAAATGAGTAATGAACAATTGGATTAAAAGAGAGAGAGAGAGAGAGAGAGAGAAAGGTGTTGGGGTTGCCATAATTTCAGAGACAGCTGCATTCTGAATACGAAAAACAAAAAGGCCATCAAACGGCGACGCTAGCTGCGTATCTGCCCGTACTTGCCAGCTGTGTCCCTTCTCATTCCAGCTGTGCTCCCCCCTTTCCTTTTCCTTTTCATTTTCCACATTTTCCATAACATATACCCATTATTAATATCTGCCTTCATATATCTCCACCCCTATATTTGGATCAAAAAAAGGGCCTGATTTTGTACCCGACCTAATGTTTTATTAGCCATCTAAACTTAATTAAAGTAATATAATTATATTTCTAAATTTAAATAGCACACATCAAATATGAAATATATCTCACTTTAAACAAGTTCAATAGACTGAGTCATTATTATAAACAAGTTATTAAACAAATTCAGGTCATCAATATATTAATTTAGAACATCAATTTATTTTTCTACAAATAGGGATGAGTACGATTCGGTACAATTTGAAGATTTGAAAATCTCCAAAATTATATCTAATAAAGTCAATGGTAAATCTGGTTTGGTCATAAAAAAAGTCAATGGTTCAATTAGGTTCTGTTTCTAGAATCTCCAATATATTTACTTGGTAATATTAAGAAATTAAAAATCTCTAGAATTGTAATTAATCAAGTCAGTAATACAATTCGGTTCGGCGCTGAAAATAAAAGTCAACAATTCAATCAAATTCTGAATCTGTTTATTCAACTATTTAATCTGGTTCAACAATCTCCATAATCCAAGCTCACCCCTACTTACAAATAGGGGGAAAAAATCACGAGTCTAAATAAATTACGAATAAAAAGACGTTTGATAATTGGCCACTAACATTGATAACTAGTAGAGTCAAATCTAATCTTTCCTCATAATAACACAATAAATAAGTTTAAAAATATTAAACTATCTTTTCAAAAAAAAAAAAAATATTAAACTATATTTGGTCTTTAAGAGTATTGTTTGTCTTATATCTTGTATTATTTTATGGTTGCAATTAGTAAATCTAAACTTTATAGTAATAGTTTAGCTTCAGCATGTGGATTTGAGAGATTATGCATAAAATTATAAATGCAAAACAAGAAAAACAAGTGCCTAAATTTTTTCAAAGAAAACCCATAAACTCATATATATATATTTGCAGTGGTGGTGGAGCCAAGATTTAATATTTAGAGCTAATTTTAACTCTATATTTTGTGGTAATTTTTTTAAAGTGCAGTTCGTTAGAGTTAGACAAATTTATTTTAGCATCCAACATGATAAAAAAAACTTCGTTTTTGATGTGGTGATTAAAAAATTAAAAGTGACTAACGGAAAAGGCATAGACATAATTAATTTTATGTATGCTAAATGTTGGTTTTCTAAATTAAGACCCCTAAATTTTTATTATTGGTGTGTTAAATGCTAAAAAATTAAAAGTACTAAGTCTAAAAGAAGCATATATATTTAATATTTTATAGATCTAACATTAATTTTTTAAACATTATATCACTTTTATCTTTTTTTATCCTTAATTATGAATTTTTTATAATTTTCATAAAATAAAATTTAATTTTATAATTATTTTTTATAGTTCCAAAAGTTTAAAAATTAATTTTGAAAAAAAAAAATATTTCAAAAAGTTAAGAAATAAAGGAACTAATTGATAATAATATAGTCATGTAGGAAAAAAAATAAATAGATACATAATAGCCAACAAAAAAAAATGAGATTTAAGGGATTTAAACTTATGACCTTTTATAATAAAATATATCTTTTAATCAGTTCAATTATTTTAAACCATTGAAATTATACTACAAACACATTTTAATAGACTAAAATTAGAGGGGGTTCCAAACGAATTTTACTAAAGGGTGAAATTGGTGGTCGAAAGGACCGGAACCTCCTGAACTCTGGGTTGGATCCACCACTATATATTCATAAGTTTTATAATGATTTGACATTAATAGTATTACTAGTTGGTACATATATGTACTACAAAATAATAATATTATAACGTGTTATTTTTTATTCTTTAAATTAATATATTTTTTAAAAACTGGATTTTATTTTTGAGATTTGTAATAAATCTGAACTGTAGGATTTAAGAAGGGAGCAGAAATGAATGATCGCAGCCGTAACTTTTGCAAACTGTTAATGAAAGTAAAAAGGAGTTGACTCGCTAAAACCGAGCCTGCAATTTGTGTTTATTTTAAGCACATGCTTTGTAGAATTCTTGTTTTTCTTTTTAAAATAAAAAAGAAAGAGAATTGAGTGGGTCGGGTGACCCGGATCCACTCTATTCGGTGGGCCCCACTGAAATTGGCTATTTTGGATAATTATTTATTTATTTTGATCCAATTTCATTAATTTGAAGTTTTTATTTCGTTCCACCGATTGAGTTTGACTACTGCTTGACCAAGAATGATCATGACTATTGAGTAAGAAAAATAGACCTTTTTCTATGTTCTTAATTAGTACATGTATTTTTTATTTGTTATGTCCATTAATTACAAAAAGAGAATAGATTGATAATTAATTATTTTATAATAATAATAATAATAATTAATAATACGTGATATTATACGAAATAATGTATATAAATACATACATACATCAAATGAGCCATTAGATTAAACTAAATGATATCGCTCTTCCTCATGCATGTGGACTTGGAAGACATCTGAATCCAACTTAGATTAGATCCATCAATCCCGCCTAGGATTAAGGAAACACAAATCAGGTACAATACAAATTATCTAAAATACTTTCAGATGTCTTTCTAGAAATCTAAGAAAAACATCATTTGACAAATCTACTATTGGACATCCTATAAATACGACTTAACCGCTATAATCAAGGTATATACACATATTTATTGCAATTATTCTCAATTACTTAGTACTTTACCATGTACTATTTTAACTTAGGCATCGATGTGGTGTCGCCTGTCAATAGCCTCACGTTGATAATCTTTCTGTCCTACCTCAAGCACTGGAAAGATCACATCAGCCAATGGCGTACTACCTCACATATTCTCTCGTACCAAATTAGTGCAGTGAGCATGGATTAAACTAGAAATGATCATGCCTCATCAAGAAAGCACAACTAACCCAACATCCTCAAATAACCCAAAACCTTCCTTCAGAAAACCTCAGAGATCGATCAACATATTGGGGAATGTTTAAGATCCATGAAACCTTCCAACATAGAATTTGCGAACCGCATCACTAAGCAACTCCTTTATACCATGAGCACAATTCAGCAAGCCACAAACGAGCAACCAACCACAATGGCAGAACTAGAGAAAAAACTAATTGTAACAGAAGAGGCAATTAGATTACAAAGATCCAAAGTTTCACGGCCTGCTCCACTAGGCGAAACATGGGTCGTAATTGTTCACAAAGGAGGAATATATCTTAGGAGTATCATAAAGAGAGGGAACCAGGGAGGAATTGCAGCAAGCAGTAGACCCATTGCGAAAATCAAGGCAATCGATTATTGTCACTTTCCTCCTCCCATAAGGAGAGTAGCTTGAAAGATTCTTTTGGAGAAGATTACTCCCCTCGTCGTCTACCATGGAAATATGAGGAGCAGTCTAAACTCTCATCATACAAGAAAGAAAAGATTCACAAAATGCTCAAGTTCTCCAAAATCACGAGTGTGCAAACACAAAATGTGAGGAACCTAGATTCGAATATATAGTAAAAGTAAGCCGGAAATAAACCATGGACCTAGTCAAATCCTCATATAGTAGAAGTAAGATGACATAAAACCATGGATCTTGCAAATGAAATCACCAAGGGAAGAAAATAACTATTACAATATCCCACAAGGATAGATGGACAAGACCTAGAAGCACGTCCTCCGACTGCACAGATCAATATGAGCCTAAAGGAAAAGAACCAATGGTGGAGCTAATATGAAGGGAATTATGAAACAACCTTGTAGGTTCAGGTTTTAATATCTTAGTGTCGGATAGCTCCCCCCTATACACATGCCTTTGGAGAGAAACAACACCTCGAGGGTTTAAATACCCCTCATTGATAAAGTATGATGGGTTTGGAGACCCCATAACTTATGTTAAAAACTTTCGAAAAGCGTCGAAGACTACTAATGCCCTGGATCTTATCATGTGCCATCTCTTCCTGACTACTCTAAAAGGTGTGGCATCTTACTAGTATAAACAATTGTTCATCGGTTCCATCAGGTCCTTTGACCAAATGGCTAATGTGTTCACCTATCACTTCCATCCATATATGCAAAACTATCTAAGATATTAACTACATAGTCCAAGAGGCATGGAAATCCTTATAGGATTTGGTTGAAAGGTTCCAAAAGGTGGTCGTAGCCATCGAGATTCGTAATCTCATCTTTGACACGCCAGTATATGCCATGGTAGAGAACTGCAAGAGCGGGGCTTTATCCTAATAAGCAACCACATGACAGCCCAAGACGTTTCTAGACTTAATGCAACGTGCTAGATATTTCGTCAAATGGGGATAATCATAAGCTCAATCCTTTATTAAGCGCTAAGGATCGTTTAGCTCTGGAGCACAACCCCAAACAACCTTATAGAGGTGACAGAGATATGGATCACCGAAGGTAAAAGGAGCAACCAGAACGGAACTTCATACCTCTCAACACTTCAAAAAAAGAGGTACTATACTGGGCAGAATACTAAGTATAATCCTAGTGAAATAGAAAGAATAGGAGATAAATATTGTCTTTTAATAGTAATATTCAGATGATCCTAATAGTCATTCACCGTTAGATCTACGTTGATTTTATCAGTTTAGATCTAATAATGAACGACTAAATTTATTTGGTCATGAGGTTCCATGTAACTACTGTATCTTTTAACTATCAAGATAATTAAAAAAAATATAATTGTAATATAACTCTAATGTTAGATTCAACCTAACAAGTTCAACATTATTCTAAAACTAAACATTGTTTGATATAATTTATTTCCACAAATTATCACAAGATATAGATTTTTTTAAAATAATATCTGAATTTTGTTAAATTTGTTAACATTATTTCATCAATTATATCATTTTTTTGTAACTTATCCTTTTTAAATCTAGAGATTGAATAATTAATAATATAAAAAGCCACACAATGAAATGGTTAGGATCCTAATAAAGTAATAATTAAAATAGATAGGCAAACAACATGAGATTTGATATTATTTAATTTATTCTTAACCATAGAATAAATGGTTAAGGTGCAAAAATACCCCTAACGTTTTGGGTCAGGAGCAATTTTACCCCTAACGATTAAAATGGGGCAATTTTACCCCTAACGTTGGAAGCCAAGAGCAATTTTACCCCTAACGTTAATAAATTGGGTTAATTTGAAAAATAATTCATCAAACTGTCTTCTCGGTCATGAATCTTATTATCTACACTTCATACGTATGTCATTTTTCAGTAACAAATCACAAACATTCGTTGGGATGTGAAAAAAATAAAAAATATACTGTCTTTTTGTACAAATTAGGCAAAAAAATCAAAAACTTCACCGAATTTATAAATATTAATCTTAAATTCTATTATTAAATTATCAAAAACATGAAATCCTTTATTTTTAGAACGAACTGTTATGTAATTGGTGCATAATAATAAACAAAAATATGTGTTTTATAATAATGTTTGAAATTGACACAATTTATCAACGTTAGGGGTAAAATTGCTCTTAGCTTCCAACGTTAGGGGTAAAATTGCATCATTTTAGACGTTATGGGTAAAATTGCTCATGACCCAAAGGTCATAAACGTTAAGGGTATTTTTGCACCTTAACTCTAGGGTTTTGAATGAAGAGAATACAGTTAAGCAATTGGAATATTCAAAAAATCCTAAAATATGATATTAGTCCGTTAAGGATATGCATGTGCAATCATTTACCTTTTTCTTAATCATAATTATAAATTAAATTGTTTTTGACCCATTGGAAACTTTCACATGCTACCATACCATATTTTGAATTTTTATTGGATTAATTAATAATTCAACATTCTAATTAATGGCTTCTTGTATATATTTGTCATTACTTTTATAGCGTGCTTGTACATTTGGTCAATGAGTCATCTTTTTTAGAGCTTAACCTTATTTTAGAAAAATAATAATAGTGGTTTCAATAGAGTATACATGAGGATGACTTGTAAATTTGTTTGATTAGCTGATATAAATTTGTTTGATAAATTTAATTGACTGCTAATAGCTATTTGTGTAAAATGACAAATAAGTATATGATAAAACCTTTATTTAGGGTTGAAGGTAGTAATTAGGGGTAAAAATATCCTTAAAAAGATATGGAGTAATAAACTCATTGAAAAAACTCATAAACCATTATTTTAAAAAGGGAAAATTACAAATCTGGGTCAAATGGGAGGCTCATTTACATATTAAACTCATTTACTAATTCTACTACATATCTAGACTGATTTTGTGTGACTTTCCAAAAATACCCTCAATATTTACGTGGAGCTAGCCCCATCCCGTCTGACTTCGCATATTCAACCATATGCGAAGCCTGCGAAGTTAATGTTTTGATTTACTTAATGAATGTAGTTCGCATATGCGAAGCCTGCGAAGCTGAAGTTTGTTTTGCTTGATGAATTTAGTTCGCATATGCGAATGCTGTATATGATTTGAAGCTAATACGTGAAGTGGTATATAACAAAAATTGGCAAACAACAACGGATTCGAACATTAAAATCATAACATTATCAAAATTTACAACAAGATTGCCACAATAACAATATTCAAATCATAACATTATCAAAATTTACAACAAGATTGCCACAATGAACTCTACTAACCAATCATTTTAAAGTGAAACTAACTAATCCGGTACCAAGATTACTCATCCGCTTCAAAATTGGCACCAGATTAAGTTAGGTCCACTTTGAAGATTGGCACCATGGGATGGACGTGTCCCATGGTGCACCCCGAGATTGACACAACCTCTCCTAACGAATCATTTCAGGAGTGAATGTGTCAATCTTGGGGAAGTTCATCCTTATACAGGAAGGAAAATCATCTTCCCTGCAGCCCAGTACGCCGCCTTCCAGAAAGGGATGTTACGTATTCAACCATCTACATAAAAAATTAACCGTGTTAGTTATGAAAAAGGACGATTTTGGCTTCTCGAAATGAAAATTAGCGAAGCATGCGAATGTAAATGTGCAGGGGAAGAGGTGATTTGACTTCACATATCGATTTTTTCGCGAAGTCTGCGAGGTCTGAAATGTGACTATCTACGTCGCATATCGATGCTTTCGCGAAGTCTGCGAGGTCTGAAATGTGACTATCTACGTCGCATATCGATGCTTTCGCGAAGTCTGCGAGGTCTGAAACGTGAGGATCTATTCGCAGACTTCGCGAACTAATCGATTCGCGAGGTAGATTCATACGTTTCAGACTCTTTCTCTTCGCAGAACTTCGCGAAATCATCAATTCACGAAGTAGATCATCACTTTCCAGGCTCGTTCTCTTCGTAAAGCTTAGCGAAACCATCGATTGCGAAGTGAATTCATGAAAAAACGCAGAAATAAAAAACAGATACTTACATTTTTCGCCCCTTTCACCCCCAAAAGCGACAATAACAATATGATAACATGGGAAGAACGAAGGAAATAACGTAGAAAAACCATTTCTTTGATGGTAACAAGAAGAAAGAAACCAAGCAACGAACAAGAAGATGAAAAACCATGACTTCGTTTTCTAGGGTTGGGAAGTTGCAGAATCAAGAGATGAAGAGGGGAAAAAGAGAAATTCATTGTGATTTTGACTAAGTAGTGCAGATTTCGTGCAATTTAAAGGAAGAAAGGAAGATCAAAAGTCTTGAAATCATTAATGCTGGAGCAACTTTTCGCATAACCAAGGAGACAGAGGGAGCGGCGATTCGCACGTGGTGGAAGTGGGAAGGTCAGGGGTATTTTTGGAAAGTCACACAAAATCAGTCTAGATATGTAGTAGAATTAGTAAATGGGTTTAATATGTAAATGGGTCTCCCATTTGACCCAGTTTTGTAATTTTCCCTTTTAAAATTTTGCTTTTTAAACCCAATAAACAATTTCTAGGCTTAAATTTCTAATTTTATCCCAAAACACTCTTTATCAAACAGGGCCTTGGTGATTTGCAGTGTTCTCTCATGATTTATAAGTATTCTATTGATATTATACTCTAAGAAATATTCTAGGAAAATATCTCTTATATGTGAATCAATATCACCATTCAAATCAGGAAGACTAACAAGAACCGTCTGATATGAATAAGGAATATTCTTTGAAAATGCGAATGGTATTCGGCCACCTGGATTTATATCCACCCTCCATCCTAGCATTCGTATGACAAAGGAAGGGGAACTGTTGGATCATGATAAATGGTTATACAAAGGACAGTAAGTATATGGCAAAGCGCGATGTTTGCCACCATAACGACTCGAATTAGGTCTAATAAAATGATGACACCGTGCAACATGTTTACTATATGGTATGGTGCACCATCTGACGTCATTACAGTCTAAATGTTACGGAGCCAGTTAAAAGCTGACACGTGTCTAGTGACTTATTAGGGCACATTCACATGATTACGACAGTTACTATAAATAAATAAGGTGAACATTACAGTTACCAATATTCATATTTCCCTTCGATCTCTCCTCAAACTTTTTTAACTTAAGTATCAGAGCGGGTTTGTCGAACGTCAGCCTCTCTTTAACCAGTTGTTATTCTCATTTCAGGTCATACAATGAGATTTTAGAAGACATCACATGTTGCACAACATTAGATATCTTTTAATGATTTATTAAAAAAAACTTTGTACAAAGATGTCATGAAGTTTTATGATTTTTTCAGTAATTGCCGAGTGTTCAATCAAACAAAAGGATAACACCATCGACACTGTTGAAGAAAATAACACAACAGAAGATGTCCGATACTGCTAGCGACGACACTACTAAGATCTACTCAACGATGAGTTTAGATGGTGGTAGATGGAGGACTAAGTTTAAAGAAGTGGTGGTGTTAGCAGTAAGCAGTCGCAGATTTAGAGGGGGACAAAGGGCAGTCTCCGACCTCTCTTATCGCCTTGCTCCCATGGTTCTGCCACTATTAAAAGGTCATTTTGTCTCCCTTATCGGATGTTTCGTTAGCCCCTGAACTTGCATAAGGTCATATACTGATCATCTGAATTTGTTTAAAGTGACGCATTGATTCCATTAAACTTGCTAATAGTAATCTATTATCCTCTCGAATTTACTTAAAATGATATAATTTTTCATTTGTCCAAATCCTCTTTTATTCTGACATACAAAGTTAATTATATCACTTTAAACAAGTCAGATGACTAACGAGACACTCAATAAATTTATGGGACTGTTGATTTTTTAAACCAAGTTCAGGAAGCTCGTGATATATTAAACCCACCATAAACTATATTTTAATTATTATATTTATCTACTAATCTATCCTAAATTTCAATTTTTTTTCCTCCTTTGATTTTTAATCTGTAAATCCAAATATCTATGTACTAGAATAGAATAGGTCTCTAGTTTTAATTTTAAGCCTTTTGGATTTAAAAAAATATTAAAAATCATCTTTAAAATTTACAAAAAAAAAAAAAAAAAAACTCTATTCTGAAAAGGAAAATCTCTTCTTCTCTCTTTTAATTCTTTGTATTTTTTTCTTATCAATATTGCCCCTGTTGATTTTTTTTTGGTCCGCCACTAGCAAGAGCAAATGACTTTATATGGCTACTAGTTTTTGGCCCGTGCGTCATTTTAACGTATAAATATTAACAAAAATATAATCTAATAATTATAATTAATGATATAAAGGTGTTATATAAATTAAATATTATTATTTTATTTTCACATTTACTTTAAATAATCTTTTTAAAGATAAATATAATAAGGGCAAAGTACGAAAAAAATGCTTGTGGTTTACCTTATTTACAAATAGAGGTCCGTGGTTTAAAAGTTTGCAAATAGAGGTATGTGGTATGCTTTTTTTACAAAACAAGGTATTTAAAATTAAACTTTTAAGTAATCGATGACAATAAGAGCATTTTTTAATTTTTTACCAATTACATTTATATATTAACAAAACACAGATCCCAAAATCAAATTGCAACTGTGTAAAATGAACTTAAATATCAATTTAATTCATAAACTGTCAGATTAGTAAAAAACGTAAAATTCCACCATACTATTTATTGTTTCGATTTAGCAAGTTACTTTTTTCGGAGGTTATGTTTTGTTGATATGTAAGTATAATTTTTGTTAAGATAAAAATGTCTTTGTTTGTAATTAGAACTTAAATGTGTAATTGTAATACTTTGTTTTGTAAATAAAACATACCATAGACCTTTATTTGTGAACTTTTAAACCACGTATCTCTGTTTGCAAATTGGGCAAACCATATGCATTTTTTTCGTACTTTTCCCATATAATAATATAATTAAAATTAATATATAATATATTATATTGTATTTTTTATCAGTAAACAATGAGGAAGTGACACCTCAGTTCCATCATTACTGTTTTATATTATATATAGATGTTATTATCTAAGTATCCCTAACAATAGATAAGCAAAAACATATCAAAGATGAGGATTTTACTCGACAAAGTTGCGGCATCCCATTTTTTGGTGTACAATTAGAGCTGTGGATCCGCAGCCAGCCCAAAGCTTGGCGGTTCCGGTCCCCCGGCCGCCGGCTCCACCCTTGAGTAAGATGTGTCTGGTAGTTCATAGCCCCCTTAATTTTATTATATTAATACGTGTTTGTAGTGATTTAATAGAATGTTGAGATGATTGAGTTGGTTAAGAGGCTTGTTTTGTTGTAAAAGGTCATGGGTTCAAATCTATTAAGTCTCATTTTTTTCGCTTTTATTTATCCAATTGATTTTTTCCCCACAACTCTTTTAAAGTTTAGTTTTTCCAAATGTAATTTTTAAGAAATTAATATTGGATTAATAAAACATTAAATATTTCTACTTCTTTTAGGCTTAGAAGTTTTAATTTTTTTTTACATTCAACACACAAAAACTACGAAAATTTAGGTGTTTTAGTTTAGGAAATCAACATTGAACATATAGAAAATTAAATGTGTTTATGCTTTTCACTTTGGGCAAAATGAAACAGTTTTATCATGCTAGATGCTAAAAAAAAATTTCCAGCCCTGACGAGCTGGAGTTTAAAAAATCACCACAAACTACGTAACTAAAATTAACCTGCCAAGTCTCGAATCCTGGCTCCGACACTGCTTATGGTGACGGAATAAGTATTATTGATCCTACTAGGGACGGAGCTAGCCTAGGGCTTGGGGGGATTCGGCCCCTCCAGCCGCCATGTTTCGGTAGATTGCAATTCCTTCTAATTTTTGTTCATATTGGTGTATTTGTAATATTATTACAATCCTTTAAGATAGTTAAGTTAGTTAGGTTACACTTTTTAATACAATAGATCACGAATTCAAATCCCATTAAACTCTTTTTTTTAGTTTTTATTTATTTATTGAATTTTTTGTATGTGCTCTTCAACTTGTTAACCTTTTCAAACTATTTTTTTTTTCTAAATCAGTTTTTTTTTTACTTTTGTGACTTAAAAAAAACTTAATTTTTAAATTAAATTTTATTTTATAAAAATTATAAATAATTCATAATTAAAAATATTTTTTTATAAGAAATTAGCGTTAGGTTTATAAAAATATTAAAGATATCTACTCCTTTTAACCCCGAGCAATTTTAATCTTTTAGCATTTAACACACCAAAACGATAAAATTTTAGGGTGTTTGAGGCAAAAAAAATTTTACAGCCCTAACAGGCTGAACTTCGGAAGCTAACTCCCACCCACAGTAACACAAGGCTAAAATTAGTCCCCTAAACGTAAATTTTTGGCTCCGTCATTGGATCCCACTCCAACCCTAACTATATCAAAAACAAAATTATCTTCATCCTCATTCCGAATATTATTCAGCTAATTCCCCGTTTATATATAAAATTCCCGTTTACAAGTATAACTGACGTGGTAAAAAAACAGTAGTATTTACAGTTTGAAGTGGGGTTGCAAAGTTAAGAATTTCAGTTTGACAATTGACGTTGAGCATTTTGGCATGTTAGTGAAAAGTCTGCCATGGCATGTCTTTATAGAGAGAGGGGCTTATTCGTCACTTTCATACTAAATAAATACTCTGTGGTATTCTAGGAACAGACATATACATACGTTAGGCCCATCTACAAATCAAGTTACTCTTTCTTTAGTCCTTTTCAATTTTCAATTTAATTGCAATTCGGATATACATCATGTTTATTTAAACTTTCATGATTGTAATCAACTATCAATTACGATTGATTTAATTGTTTAAGAACCTCAAATCGTTTAAATTAAAAAATTTGAATTCCAATTTTAATATACGCAATAAAAAATTAATTAAATGAGTTAAATCTTTTTGACAAGTTCAGGAAAAATAATGTATTAAGTCCCATTAAGAAAAACTTGATAACACTCCTACCACCAGTTACAAATTGAGAAAGAATAAAAAGACTACAATAAAGAAGAAACTATCAAATCTACCATTAAGATTAATAAAACATTTATTTAATAAACAAAAAAAACAAAAAGAAAAAGGTTTATCTTATAGTTTCTTGGTGGTTAAGTTTATATCGGAACTTAATTGATATTTTTTTTTTGAATCAACTTAGTGGGTGTTTGTTTACCTACTTTTCACCTCATGTTTGCCTTTTCATTATAAAAGGCAGAGTTTTAGGTGTTGGTTAGTCTTCTCTTGTTTGGCTTTTACAGTTGAAAACCAGCATTAAGTGTTTGGTTAGTGACCTCCTGTTTGTTTTTTACACTTGAAAAGCAGCATTTTACAAAAGCAGGGAATCTCTATTTTTTGGAAAAGCAGATTTTTCCAACAGCAATCAGTAAATAGCAACAACAAACAGCAAACCGTAACAGCAAACCGTAACAGCAAACAGCAAATAGCAACAGCAACCGTAGGTAAAACAAACGGGCCCTTAATTGATATTAGGAAGTAACTTTGGATACTAAATTGAATATATAAAAATGCAATGAAGTTAATCCTTAAAAATAAAACATAGCAAAGACAATTAGACAAGTAGGGAAAGTCAAAATAATTAACAGCTAATAATTCTTTAGAAGGAAATAATTAAAGAAATATCAGTGATGATGTGTCAAATTAGGAGTGGTTATTTCAAAGGTCCAAATGGACCCCACTGCTTATTATAATCAATTAATTAGTGTAATTTTGTGCCGCCCCTACCTTAAATTAACTCTAAAATTTTGCAATCATAATTTCTTTAATATGTCAAAATCCTCACTATGCCTTATGGCTGCTGTTTTTTTTTTTTTTTTTTTGGCATTCATATATATAAACCTTTTTTTATTAGAAAAAAATAATTGTCTTTAAAAACATAGTACTTGTAGTTAAAAAATTACTACACAAAAATACATTAGAGGGAGAAATTCTACTATGATCCCCGTTCATTGGACCTTACCAATAGAAACATAATAATTGTGCACTTTCTTTCCTTGCATCAATCATCTCCTAATGAGGTAGCATGCTTCTCTCTTTTCATTGGTTGTGTCCATTGCACATGGTCCATCATAGAAGTTCTCCATTAGAGGAGGTTGAATTTGCATCTTCAATATCATGCTCGTGATAGAACAATGACAAATAGTGCTTGAAATTATTTTTGAAACAACGGCGAGAAGCAACCTCCACCCAAAATGGACTTCAGAGTCTTTATAGGAACGAGTTTACAATTTTTCAGTGAGTCATATCTATTTGATGGTATAAAAAGCTTTTATGTTTTTCCATGAAGGAAAACGTAAAAACTTCCATATCGGGAGACAACCCCATATAAGGAGAATGGCCACGACCATCCATATAAAGAAAAATACAATAAAGAAGAAAAAATTCAAATAGTAACAGTTTGCATAAAAAAACTATCTCAATATGTGACTATTGCAATAACTGTCGCACTAAGAATAAATTATATCTGAAACAAGGAATGAATAATACAATCTATAAGAGAGCATTGGGCCATTGCTATCCCCAAAACGTCTCTACAATTCATTCCACAAGTCTCGAAAAAAAGCGATATACAGAAACCCCTTTGCTACT
The DNA here is from genome assembly GCF_963576675.1 of Euphorbia lathyris. NCBI lineage: Eukaryota > Viridiplantae > Streptophyta > Magnoliopsida > Malpighiales > Euphorbiaceae > Euphorbia > Euphorbia lathyris. The sequence continues at coordinate 17,944,690 of NC_088910.1, read as the reverse complement.
TCTTTATAGATTGTATTGAAAATCCAAGATGATACCAAACAATTATCTTTCTTCCATCTTCTGCACTCAACAATTCTAGATGGAAGAATCTCTTCATCTCCAAGGATAAATATGAGTTTTTTCTTTTGCTGTAAGTGCTGAGTTGTATTTGATCACAATGGGGCCAAAATTCTTTGTCGTGGAAGATGAACTCCAACGATCTGTTACTTCGGGCTCCATATCTGCTTTATCATAAAAAAGGATCTCCATTATTATTGAGTATGATTCACTCTTTTTTGTCAAGGCATATGATTCACTCTTCTTTGTCGAGTTTTTTTTCTTAACCTAGTTCTCTGATACCATATGGAAAGAAGAAGAGAAAGTTCTTATTTTTATAAAACTCAAGAAAACGTGCTACAATGTTAGATACCTTATTTATATTATATTACAAGGTAGAAACTTCATGAAGCTTGATGAGATGATAAAGGAAATAGAAATCGTTAAGAGAGGTGCCAAGACTTGCATATTTAAGGAAGTGAATTGTTGAGTTGGCATACAGGAAGAAACATTAGGAAGAGTTGTTGTAATAGCTTGTTACAACAATTGAGACTACACTCTGCTACAACATACTTCAGAGTAATACTGTATATCTCAGACTTATGGAGGATGGTGTCTGAAAGGAAGTGCAATGGGGTGAAAATATTTAAAATGCTCATGTATTCCAATAATTTTTTGCTAAAATCAGAGAGTTATTAACAAACCATTGTACCCATAAAATTAAATTGATAAGTAATGCCCAAAAATAACTTTAGTATTATTATCTCTGACATAACCTCGTATGCGAATGTATTTTGGACTTGAAACGTCCATAATATGAATTCATATTTTTATTTGTTGAAATTTTATTAACAAATGATGTTGCTAAGATTTGAACTCGATCACTTAGTTTAAGAGACTTTAATACTAGGTTAAACAACCATTCAAACTGTTCAAACCAAGGGAGTGTTTGTTTATCTACTTTTCACCTCTTGTTTGCCTTTTCACTTTGAGTTTTAGATGTTTGGTTAGATACATCTTTTTATAAAAGTATGAAATTTTTGTTTTTTTGAAAAAACCTCATTTTTCAAAGGCGATCAGTAAACAGGAAGTATGCAAACAGACCTAAATGTATATAGGTAATGGAAAAAGAAAACACTTTTGCTATTATTAGATGCATACTATTTTTTTAACCACATTCATATAAATAGAGATGAAAATGAGGTTAAAATACAAACACTAATTAATCATAGAAAAAGCCTAAGGTCACAATCATTCCATGACTAGCAATAGGATGAAAACAAGTTTTTAATATAATGCACTTTTTTTCTTCAAAATAATAAAAATATAATGCACTTTTCAATAGGAAAAAAAACATGTCATGTCATGTCATGCCATTTTCATAATAGATTTTTTGTTGGATATTATTTGATATTTTAATATTTGAGTTTCATTGGGTTTAGACCAATCAAATACATAAACCCACTAGTTTTATATATTTTAATTAATTTTATGATGTGGATGGGGAAGTGGGGGTAAAAATAGTGATGTTTTTGTCTTCTAATTAATAAAAGAAATGCTAATTAATCACACTATTAATTAGGGTAATTTGAATAATTTAAAGAGCTAAATTCTTCTTATTGTTAATCATTATTCTTCATTGAATTTATTTATTAATATTAAAGTTAGCTTTATGTGTGGCTTTTGAACTTTTTGTAAAGAATTGAAACCTTCCAATCAAATTTGAAGAAATGACCAATGAAAATGGTTTCAAGCCATACAAGAATAATTATGATTACGTTTTTGACAGGATCTTATTTCAAAGATTTATCCTAATTATTCCACCATTAACCATTTGATTCATTGAATTTAGTTCAAACAAAATTAGTAAAATCTGATTTTTATAAATACTTTATAGGAATGAATATGATACCAATTATGGGTTCATGCGTTTTTTTTTCCCGCACATTCGGATTCTAATAGATATATCCAGGAGGAATCAAGTATGGGGGCACTGGGGGCAGTTGTCCCCACTGACATTTGTATTTTTTTAAGGGTAAAGTACGAAAAAAATGCTCGTGGTTTGCCTTGTTTGCAAATAGAGATCCGTGGTTTAAAAGTTTGCAAATAGAGGTGTGTGGTATATTTTTTTTACAAAACAAAGTATTTAAAATTAACTTTTAAGTAATTGATAACAATAAGAGCATTTTTTTTTATTTTTTTCAATTACATTTATATATTGACAAAATACAGATCACAAAATCAAATTGCAACCGTGTAAATGAATTTAAATATCAATTTAGTCCATAAACTGTCAGATTAGTAAAAAACGTAAAATTTCACCATATTATTTATTGTTTCGATTTAGAAAGTTGTTTTTTTCGGGGGTTGTGTTTTGCTGATATGTAAGAAAAAAAAAATTTAGATAAAAACGTCTTTGGTTGTAATTAGAACTTAAATGTGTAGTTGTAATACTTTGTTTTGTAAATAAAACATATTACAGACCTTTATTTGTAAACTTTTAAACCACATGCCTCTGTTTGCAAATTGGGCAAACCACAGGCATTTTTTTCGTACTTTTCCCTTTTTTTTTAAATCCATGTATTAATTTTGAAGTTTTAGAGTTTTGCCTCTCTTCATCAATTGAGGTTTAATGTTTACTGGTTCTATAATTGATGATGAAGAATGATTTTAAATTTAATATTTTATTTTTATTTTTTTTAATTCTGTTTTAAAGCAAAACGACGTCGTTTTATTTAATTAGAACTACGTCGTTTTGTGTACAACAAAAATAAAAAAAAATAAAAAGTAAATATTTAAATGTAAAACTAAATAGGTCCTAAAACAAACCATCAGTCTCTCTTACTCTCTTTAATCTCTTTAGTTCTTCTTCCTCAATCTCTATTTCTTCTTAAGCCTAAATTGAAATCCTTAATCCTAACTAAGATTAAATCAAAATCGGTAGCCAATCCCTCCGTAGTCGGATCGTTGATCGTTGGTCCGGCACTCCATCTCCTATCTTTGCCTCTCTGCTTTGGTATTTTTTTGCTCCTATTTGAATTTTGATTTTATTTTTGCTACTATTTTACTTGAACTTGAGATTTAATCTCTGGTTTTCTATAATTATTATTTTTTTGGATAAAAATTATTTTAGTTGTATTGTTTGCCCCATGGGAGATAAATCCTGGATTCACCCCTGGATATATCATAATTTTATAGGGATGGGATACTAAAATAGCCCTCGAGTTTTTTAGGGTGAGTTAATTTAAGTTTTATGTAAAAAAATGTAAATTATCAGACTCACAGACAAATTGTGGAGGATGAAAGCATGATATGGCGCCTAAATGTACGATATATTCATCTAATGTGTCAATTTTTGGTACTAAAGCTTTTAAGTCTGTCCTTTAATAAATATTGAGAGTGAAATTGTATCGTTTTGTATGTAGCATTAAATTGGCTTTCTCTAAAAAAAACCTTCAGACTATTTTGATACATTATTCTGATTTTATATATATAAAAAAATCTTTGTGCCCGGAAGTGCATATAGGTCCTAAAATATTGGTTGGATAAGAAATGTAGGTGAGTTGTAGGTTATATAGAGGTGTAAGGTCTTGGTTGCCATTAAAGGATACAGTGATAAAGTATATTGTGACATAGTGGACATGGAAACTTGTCATGTGCTACTCGAATGACCCTGAAATTAGACATTGATGCTTTACATTTGGGGTCGAAGGAACACCTAGAAGATCGCCCCTCCATGAGGGAGTGTTGGAGCATTGGTAACATAGTATTTCCAAGGCCTGAGATATGTACTTCCGGAATCGTAGAAGACTCCTCTCCCTTGGGAATTGACTAGAGGACGGTTGTGCATGAGTGCGCCAATCCCGACGGACAGATTTTACCAGGATTTGACTTATACAGTCTGATACAGATCGGTTTTATCTGAAAGTTTTAATCGTAAACTTACAAAGAATACCAAATTCTCTAGCTAAACTAGAATGAGTGAATCTCAAGTTTCATGGACTAAATCCATAGGAATAGTGAAATCCCCATTGTTGAAGGTGAAAATATTAACAAACTTCGCAAGGAAGAAGATATAACATTGATTGATAAAAAGTTTCTTTTTTTTACAATGAGAAAGAGATGAATTTATATCATCTCAAAAACCTAATTGCCAAATTACAAAAGGGTAAATTATCTAACTAATTAGAATACAAAAGTAAAGGGTAAATTGGGTTAATGGTAAAGGGGTGACATGGTTGTAAATAAGGAGTGGTAGAGTTGCAATTAGGGAGTGGCAAAGGTGTAATTCAGGAGTGGTCCCAAGCATGAAGAACTTGGTGAAGAAGTATCCTACAGACGGGACACGCCCCGCATAGGCCTGACTATGCCCCGCGTGGTGCAGGTCCTGATCCTGGCGCGTCTTGTTGATGGGGTTTACGCGTGGCGTCTCTAGTGTTACGCCCCGCGTAGTGGACCTCCTGAGTAGAACTCGTTCCCTATGCTTGATCTGTGCCCGCGTATGAGGAAGCACCCTCCGCGTCCTTGGGGGTACGCCCCGCGTACATGACCTCCTGGAACTGGTTCTCTTGAAAGTTCGATCCACGCTCCGTGTATTGGGCCCTACGCTCCGCGTGGAATGCCTTAGTGACCTCCCTTCCGCGTGTCTTCCAATTTTCTCGGTGGCCCCGGATTCACGCCCCACGTGTTCTATTTTACGCCCCGCGTATAGCAAGATGCCCTCATCATACTCCTCTTCTTCAAAAGAGTTGGTCCCCAACTCAACTATAGAATAAGAATGGTGCTTGGTGTTGGTCCCTAGTAATTAGTTCCAAGGGGGGGTTAGGAACTAGTATAACTTTTTCGCGTTTTAATTAAGCTGACTGGATGTTATTTTGAGAGTTTATTAACTCTGCCTTTGGTCAGCTTGGTGAGATATATCACAGGACAGCTTTAGTCAGATGTTGACCAAAGTTGTTTCCTTGAGAGTTAGGAATTGACACTCTTGGAGGTCAGCTTCTAACTCAGCACCAGTTACTTACTCAGGATCAGCTTAGGCAATTTATATGCTGAGTAAATAAAGCAAACAACACATGCAGTTATAAGAGAGAGTTTAGAAATTACTCAGTATCACTTATCCTGGTTCGGCCTCTCTGCCTACGTCTAGTCCCCAGAGTCCTCCGGCCTTTTTGAATCCAATACTGAGCTCTTTAAAGGTAGAGCACAAACCAATTACAAGGCAGTTGAATATACAAGAGTACCTTCCTCTATTCGTCTACTCAACTCCTACTAAGTGCTACAACCCAGCACCTAGATTTCTCTACCACTGAAATGCTTACAGCCAAGCACTCAGCTTTACTCTCTCAATATTCCTATTGATCACAGACTTGTTCTTTTTTGAACTAAAGAACACTTTAGATGATTACAAATCAATCTAGCATTTACACATAGAATAGAAAAGTTGGTGTAAGATCCTTTTTGTATTTGAGTGCTTTTGAAACTTTCTCACTTGTATTTTTCTTTCAATACTTCAGTGTCTCAACCAAGTTTTTCGATTGTCCTTTTATAGAAGGAAATCTGTAGATTTGATCGTTTTGAAATGTCTTAACCGTTAACATCAAAACGGCTCTTTTGGGGAACAATTTCTGGACAGCTTCAGACTGCACCGCCATTCCCTTTCTCTGTTTTCTTCAGGCGTCAGGTTTGTCTTCTAGTCGTCTGGTTTGTCTTTTTGTGCCAGTTGTCTGTTTCCAATAATCCAACGTCCCATGACTCTTGGAATTAGTCTTTTAGGTGTCTTCGAGGTTCCAATTATTGGTGCAGGAGATCGGCAGACTTTGTCTTTTAGTGAACGGATCCTTTATGCTGTCCTGACTGTCACTCAGCTTCATTTGTCCTCTTCGAGTATTCATCGTTCATGCTGAGTTCCTTCTAGGCCAGCTCCGTTTTGTTTAACCGCTCCTGAAGAAGCCTTCAACTTTAGTCAGCTTCATTTTGCTTCTGAATTATACTCCACTCAGCTCTTATTCTGTCATGCTGAGTTCCGTTCTACTCAGCTTCGTTTGTGCTGACTTTTGTCCTGTCTTTACTTTATATATTTTTGCACTCAATATTTAACAAACATATTAGTACAATTAAATCAAAGCATCTAAATTTAATTGCCTCTTAATCATGGATGATTTTATCAAATCAAAATCTTGTGGAAAAGGTGTTTCAACAAACTCCCCCATTTTGATGTTGGCAAAATACATAATTACGGAACTCAGTTATAAGTTGCCCCATGATTGATATTTTTGATATGACTCCCCCGTAAGGGTTGCATTCATTTTGTCTTAACTTTATTCTAAACCTTCCAAGATCTCATTTAATTAGACTTAAGACATTTGTGTGTACTGACTCAGTTTTGGAAGGATGTTGTCTCTCAGTTTAGTTTTAGTGTTAATGTTTTTAACCTTTTTGATTCGTCAACCTTGATTAGTCAGATCAGGAAGAAAACTGATACTTGTGATATTGGAGTTAAACAACAACAACAAAAACCAAACATATTAACCTAAACAGTAGACAACTAAGTATTCAAAGACAGGAAACGGGATATGAAGCTAAGTCTCTAGACACTGACTAGCTAGTTTTACTTCTTCTTTCTTTGAGCTGACGGATCAACATGAGCAATGCCTTTTCCTTTGCTTCGAGACGCAGTACCTGCAGGCTGAGGCTGAGTTCCTCCTTGACTTGTCTCCCCCGTTTTGCCATCATCGGGTTTGTAGAGGAAGGTTTCATTCCGTGCGGCGGAGGAGAGATACTGAGAGTAGCGCTGGAGCCTTTTGGTGCTTTCACCCAAGCCATCAATGACTGACACACTATCATCATGGATATGCCGAGGAACCCTAAGAGAGGTGCTGATCATACTGAGGAGGCATTCATGAGATTTGCTCAGGCAGGTGAGGGAGCTTGTGATCTGACCAAAAGCTTGATGAAGCAGTTTTAGCAGAGCAGAATCATAAAACATGCGCTGGCCATTGTTGATGCGCATTGCCTTCATGATAGCTTGTGAAAAGCTCATGAGTTCAGTGTTGGAGATGTGATCAACATCCATTTGGGCTCGGTCAATGTTGAGTAGTCTGGCTGCCTCACTCAATTGGTCAATAGTACACTGAGAAGAGGAGGATACTAGATCACGTGTACTGGTCAGCTCAGTATGAAGTTGGGTGAAACATTTTTGAAGTTCGGCAGAGGTGGCAAACTCAGCATTACCGGGTGGACTTAATTTGGTCAGCTCAGTATTCAACTTGGTAAAACAGTCTTGCAATTCAGCAGACGTAACAGATTCAGGATTGGCAGGTGCTCTCGAGGTGGTCAGTTCCGCTGCTAGCTTAACAAAGTAGCTTTGAAGCTCAGTGGAAGTGACATACCCTAGATTGATTTCTGATAGTTGGTGAATTTTTCCTTCAAATGAATCCATATGGGTGGCCATTGTAAGCACTAGTTCAGTCAGTTTTGCAATTTGTTCTTGATTTGGTTGCTGAGTTTGAACCGCAGTAATAACGCTAACCAGATCCTTAAGCCCTCGAAGTTCATTCAGAAGCTGAGTAATACCTGTCAGGTGAGAGGACTCAGCTTGAGTAGATTGGTGACCATCAGCTTGAGTAGTATGGAAATCTTGAAGCAAGGACTGAGCAGAAACAATGACCCGTCGGCCAGACTCAGTAGCATTCAAGTATGCAAACTTAGCAGCATTGGACTCAGAGGCTGGTACAAAATTTGATGGTGGTGGAGGAGTTGGTTCTCTGCCAGATTGAGTACCTTGATTGGTACCTGGACTTTGATGGGTTTCTTGAGCTGAATCATCAACATGTTGTGTTGGGGGTGGAACTTGATTAGATAAGTTAATCTGCTCAACTTGAAGTGGTGAAGTGGAGACAGGAAGTGTGCTACCTTGAGCATCTTGGATTGGATCTGCAGGGTTTTTGGCTTGTTCCTCATCCTGAGTAATAGAGGCTTGTTTTTCCACTGGATCTTCTGGTGGTGACTCAATTTCATTGGAGAAGTACTAGAACTGGATTGTAGAGAGGTCAGTTTCAGGCTCATTAATGGGAAAGTCGTCCATGAGATCAATTTGCTTTTGTGCTTTCTTTTTGAGTCTTCGCCGTGTCTCAGCTCTTGGCGGTGAATGGTCAGTTCGAATACCTTCACTGGACTCAGTAGCAACTGTCTCCTCTTCTACAGGTTGCTCAAAAGGTCCCTCAATAGCATTACTTTCTTTCTTTCTCTGCTCAGTATCATCCTGAGGTTCTTCAACATTGGGACATTCTTCCTGCTCAGTATTAACTTCTTGGTGTTCAACATGTTGCTCAGTCTCTTCCACAACTTCCTTTTCTTGGTCAGTTCCATGACCTTCAGGTTGAGTAGAGGCTAGTGGGACAACTTCTACTATCTTTAAGGAGTTACCCCTTTTCTTCTTCTTTAAAGGGGTTTCTGGAGTTTCTTCGTCCTTATCCTCAGGCTCTTCTTGCCTCTTTCTTTTCTCATCTTGCTCCTTAGCCTTGTCAGCTTTAGCTTTTTCTCTTGATGAAAGCCTTATTTTTTTTGGGACAGCATGAATGTCTTTGGAGCAGGTTTCTACAGCCTTCCTCTTCTTCCTTCTCTCAGGCTGAGCTGTCTCAGGTGACTTAGCATGAGCCTCAACATCTTTTGCAGGCTCAGCTTCAGGCTCAATTTCTTATTTCTCAGCTTCTTCATCTTCCTCAGCATCTCCAGTTCCTTCATATCCCTTCAAGGGTTGACTATACAATAGTCCATCCAGTAGGACTGCAGTGATTTCACTTTCCAATGTGCTTGTTTCATTCACCGTCTCTATTTGCTTGTCCTGTATAATTTTTATAATGAGTGAGCCCAAGCGGAGTTTCTTACCACTTCGTTGAAACGCTCCAACTAGAAAGACGGGAAGATTGAACGGAGTGTAGGTCAACATGTGCCAGATGAAGCACTGTTCGAAGTTTGATGCGGATGAAGCTGAGCTGAGTTTGGGGAAGATAAAGTTGGTCAGCATGAAGTGGACCATCTTTTGTTCTTTACCCATACAGGTGCTGGGTATTTCCCCCTTATGATCTTTGGGTTTACAGAACCCCTTTAGCTTCTCAGTTGTGGCTTTTGGTATTTTCTCCTTTGTCGTTCTAAATTGAATTCCTTCGTATGGTAAATCTAGCAATGTGGCTAGATAGGCAGGGGTTACAATGATTTTCTGACCTTTAACAGTGGTCTCCAAATAGTCACAGTCATCTGCATCAACATGTAGATTCGAGTAGAATTCCCGTACTAACCTGGGATATGTTGTTCCTGAAAGAGAGAAGAGACCTTTCCACTTGTTCTTCTCGATCCATTCACAGAATGGTTTCTCAGACGAGACAAAACTTGAAGAAAACCATCGGCATTTTAAAACCTCCAGATTGTTGACGTTTGAATGTACCTTGATCATTTTCCTTTCTATTTCTATCGAAGGACCCGCGTGGTCAGTGGGTTTGTCTGTGGTTTGAGTTTTAGGGGTTTTGTTTTTGCCGGAAGCCATTTTTGAAGGTTTTGAAGTTCTTAGGAGAGAAAGAAGTTTGATTTTCAGGAGATTACAGGCGTAAGGAATGAAGAGTGGGGATTCTTCCACTTTTTATATAAATTTACGGCGGTCCTTAATCATTAACTAGCCGTTTTTACCTAGGGACGTTCAACCGACAAAAATTCTATCAATTATGAAATCTTCGGCACATGGGATTTGCCATTAATGTGCGTCTTCCCAAGGTGCCAGAGGTTACACGTGTAGGTTCTCTTTACGCGAGTGGGTTTTTACTAGGTTTTGCTAGAATTCGAAGCATCCACGATATTGATTGCCTAACTTTTGTGAAGATAATTTCTCTATCACTAATTTACTCAACATACGTTACTCACTCAACATGTGTATTTACTCAACATAGAGTGATTACTCAATATGTTTATCTACTCAGCATAGGATGTTTACTCAGCTTTTATGCCTACTCAGTATCATCACTCAATATATATGTCAACTCAGCATAGGGTGGCTTTTTCATTTTCAAGTTTAGTAAGGAGTTGATATTTTACTCAACATGGCATTTGCACAATTATTCAAAGTTCCACTCATATGACAATTATTTAATACAGACTTAGTTAGAGTGGATTTGACATACCAATTGCTTCCCTTAGTGTGTTGAATTGTTCTCGTGCCAAGGGCTTTGTGAAGATATCTGCAAGCTGATCATTTGTTGGCACGTAGGTCAGCTTAATCTCATCTTGCTGTGTTGGACTGGATTTTTGATGAAGTGATGCCTTATGCTAACATGCTTCATCCTGCTGTGTTGGACTGGATTTTTAGATAGATCAATGGCACTTTTGTTATCGCATTTGATCTTTATTGTCTTTGTTTTGACTCCGTAATCCTCAAGCGGTTGCTTTATCCATAGGACTTGTGCGACACAGCTTCCAGCAGCCACGTACTCGGCTTCAGTTGTAGACAGAGCTACGGATGATTGCTTCTTGCTGAACCAAGATACTAGACAGCTTCTAAGGAAATGACATCCTCTTAAAGTACTCTTCCGTTCTAGCTTATCTCGTTCATAGTCAGCATCAGTATATCCAATGAGTGTGAAGTCATTTGAGGTTGGATACCATAGACCTGCATCAACTGAGCTTTGCAAGTATCTAAAAATTCTTTTTACAGTAGTTAGATGAGATTCCCTGGGGTCAGCTTGATATCTAGCGCAATAGCATACTGAGTATTGAATGTCTGGTCTACTGGCAGTGAGATAGAGTAAAGAACCTATCATACCTCGATAGAGTTTACTATCAACTGACTTACTCTTCTCATCCTTGCATAGGACAGTATCAGTACCCATGGGGGTTGATATTGGTTTGCAATCTACCATGCTGAATTCTTTAACATTTCCTTGGTGTACTTAGACTGACTTATAAAGATGCCATTCTTTCCTTGCTTGATTTGAAGTCCAAGGAAGAAGTTGAGTTCACCCATCATGGACATTTCGAACTCAGTTTGCATCTGTTGGCTAAATTCTTTGCACAAGGATTCGTCAGTAGCACCAAAAATTATATCATCAACATATATCTGCGCAAGTAGGGTATGTTTACCCTTTTTCTTAATAAACAAGGTTGTGTCAGCTTTTCCCCTGACATAGTTCCTGGTCAGCAGGAAGTTGGTCAACCTCTCATACCAAGCTCTTGGAGCTTGCTTTAGGCCGTACATGGCCTTTTTGAGTTTATAAACGTGGTTTGGAAATTTTGAATCTTCAAACCCAGGAGGTTGGTTAACATATACCTCTTCGTTTATAAAGCCATTAAGAAACACACTTTTTACATCCATTTGGTATAGTTTAAAATTCATGTAACTGGCATAGGCACACAATATACGTATAGCTTCTAATCTAGCAACAGGATCAAATGTTTCTCCATAGTCTATACCCTCTTGCTGACTATAGCCTTGGGCTACAAGTCGAGCTTTATTTCTAATCACATTTCCATGCTCATCTAGCTTATTTCTAAAGACCCGCTTGGTTCCTATGGGCTTTTGATTCCTAGGTTTAGGTACTAAATCCCATACCTCATTTCTGGTGAATTGGTCAAGCTCTTCTTGCATAGCATTGATCCAATATTCATCTTGCTCAGCATCAGCAAAGTTCTTTGGCTCATGTATTGAGACGAATGCAACATTGCTGAGGTATTTTCTAAGTTGATCTCTGGTCATTAATTTGTTGTTGGCGGCATCAAGAATGGCTTGTTCTGTATGTCCTCTTGGGATCTTTATTTCCTTGGGCAGTGTTGAGTCGTTTGGAAGAGGTGTTTCTACAATCTCTACAGGAATAGATTGGTCAGCAAATGATATTTCAATTTCTTGCTTACCTTGAGTCAGTTCCTGTATAGATGACACAGAGGCTTGTGGTTGATCAGCGGAAGCTGAGCCTGGTTCATCTTCTTCAGGCTGAGCTGTCTTACCTGTAGGGTCAGTTTCATCGAACTCAACATGTACAGAATCTTCCACAACCTGAGTTCTTTTGTTAAATACTCTATATGCTTTACTGTTTGTTGAGTACCCTAAAAAGATCGCCTCATCAGCTTTAGCATCAAATTTAGCAAGGTTGTCTTTTGTGTTAAGTATAAAGCATTTACACCCAAAGGCATGAAAGTATCCAATGTTGGGCTTTCGACCTTTCCAAAGTTCATATGGGGTTTTCTTAAGTATAGGTCTAACTAGAGCCCTATTCAGTATGTAACATGCCGTGTGAACAGCTTCACCCCAGAAGTACTTTGGAAGCCTATTTTCACTCAGCATTGTCCTAGCTATTTCGACAATGGTTCTATTTTTCCTTTCAGCAACCTCATTTTGTTGAGGTGTTCTAGGAGCAGAGAAGTTGTGGTCAATACCACTGGTTTCACAGAATTCATCAAACTGTTGGTTTTTGAATTCTCCACAATTGTCGCTTCTAATGTGAGCTACTTTTAGGTCTTTGTCATTTTCAAGCTTTTTGATCAATGTGGTAAACATCTCAAAGGTTTCATCCTTGCTACTCAGCAAGATTATCCAAGTGTACCGAGAGAAATCATCTACAATAACCAAGGAAAATTTCTTACCTCCCAAGCTGAGTGGCTGGATAGGTCCGAAAAGATCCAAGTGTAGTAATTCCAATGGTCTTTTGGTTGAGACAATATTTTTGCTATGAAATGACTTTTTAGTTTGTTTGCCTTGCTGACAGGCTTTACACAGTTGATCTTTTTCAAACTTTAACTTGGGTAATCCCTCAACTAATTTCTTTCTAGCTAATTTGGCCAGAAGGTCCATGCTGACATGCCCAAGTCTTCTATGCCATAGCCAGGAGTTGTCCTCTTTAGACACTAAGCATATGTTTTTAGAAAACTGTTTTTCTAAGTTTAACATGTATACATTTTCTACACGAGGGGCAGTTAAAATTAATTCATTTGTATTTCCCTCGAGTATTTGACACTTAGTATCATCAAATACAACCCTTCTGCCGCTCTTGCAAAGCTGAGCTACACTCAGCAGATTGTATTTGAGACCTTTAACTAGGGAGACAGACTCAATAGTTGGGTTACCTCCGATAGTACCTGAGCCGACTATCGTACCCTTCTTGTTGTCTCCAAAGCTTACACTTCCACCTCGTTTAAGCTCTAGTGTGATGAACTGAGTTTCATCACCTGTCATATGCCTTGAGCATGCGCTGTCTATATACCATAGTTTTGACTTCTCCATGCATGTCAAGCTGACCTGCAGTTTAAACTATTCATTTTTAGGTACCCAATTTCTTTTGGGTCCTTTCTTGTTAGTATAAACAGGTGCAAAATCATATTTTAACTTGTGACGGCATACTTTTATGGTGTGGCCTGACTTACCACAGAAATCACAAAAAGTTACCCTTTGTGGGTTGAACTGAGTATAGTCAGTATTATTGTGTTGGGCATGCCAACATACTTTTGTGGTATGCCCTTTTCTTCCGCAGAAGTCACATTGGACAGTCCGCTTGTTATGCCAACACACATCCTTTGTGTGTCCCCTTTTTCTACAACACTCACATTGAGTAACTTGCTTATGCTGACTAGTATTTGCGTACTCAGCATGGGCTTTATTTCTTTTTGAGCCCTTCTCTTGACTCTGTAACGTTGTGATATCCTTTCTAAGTTTCTTTGACTCAGATTGAACCTCCGTGACAAACTTATGTAAGATTTTCATGTTGGTATGCAAGTCAGAGTTGTCCTGGAGAAGATATCGGAGGTCACTCAGCTTGACCTCTTCAATCTCATCACAGCGCCTGCTGAGTGCCTTAATCTTTTTGTTACACTTCTTAGTTAGTGTATATAAGTCACTCAGGGCATTTACCATTTCGTTTCTAAGCAAAAGTAAGGATGTTACCTCATTGTTGTGATTCTCCTGGCCAGTTTCATCAGAGAGGTCAGCATGCTCAGATTGGGATTGGTCAGCTCCATCATCTGCCATAAAACATATGTTGGCTGTTTCATTTTGCTCAGCTTCAGATGATGTTGACACATCACTGTCACTCCATGTGGCTACCATAGCCTTTTTGTTTCCCTTCTTCTCTTTCTTGAGGTTGGGACAACTTGACTTGATGTGCCCTGTTTGATGACACTCAAAACATGTGACAGATTTCGAGCTGTCCTTCTTGTACTTATCACTTGACTTAGCTTTGTACTTATCATTTCTTCTGAATGATCTTTTGCCGTTTCTATCATTTCTCCTGAATAGCTTTTTCATCTTTCTGGTGAACATGGCCAGTTCCTCATCATCAGTTGACTCCACTTCAGTTGAGTCAGCTTTCATGACAAGGGATTTTTGTTTCTTATCTTCTGATTTTTCTTTCTCTTTGGCTTCAAAGTTTTTCATAGAGATTTCATGGGTCAGCAGGGATCCGATCAGCTCATCATACTTGTAGGTAGTCAAGTCTTGGGCTTCTTCTACGGCTGTTTTCTTTGCTTGCCAGCTCTTGGGCAGACTTCTCAGAATTTTCTTCACCTGTTCTTCTTCAGTGAAGTTCTTTCCAAGCCTTTTTAGCTCATTTATAATGTTTGTGAACCTTGCGTTCATCTCTGAGATGTCTTCATTCTCCTTCATCTCAAACAGCTCATAGAGTCTCATATGTTGATTGACTTTAGACTCCTTAACTTTGCTTGTGCCTTCATAGGTTACTTCAAGCTTCTTCCAAATCTCCTGTGCTGACTCACAACCTGAAATCTTATTGTATTCTGCAGCATCTAACGCACAGTGAAGCATGTTTATAGTCGAAGCATTATTTTGTAACTTTCTGAGGTCATCCTCTGTCCACTCAGCCTCACTTTTAACAATTTTCTCATCGTTAACTGTTTTGTATGGCACATGTGGACCTTGAACAATTGCAAGCCATGCACACATGTTTGTGGCTTGAATAAAGTTTTTCATCCTATTCTTCCAGAATGTATAATTTGACCCAAAGAATAGGGGAGGTCTAGTGATTGATAGTCCCTCAGGGAGTATCTGTGTTGTTTGGTTTCCTGGAAGGAACCGAGTGCTATTCTCACCCATTTTTAGGGATCAGCTCAAGATTGTTAAATCTTTGAGTAGTTAGCTTAGGCTCTGATACCACTTGTTGGTCCCTGGTAATTAGTTCCAAGGGGGGGGGGGGGGGTAGGAACTAGTATAACTTTTTCGCGTTTTAATTAAGCTGACTGGATGTTATTTTGAGAGTTTATTAACTCTGCCTTTGGTCAGCTTGGTGAGATATATCACAGGACAGCTTTAGTCAGATGTTGACCAAAGTTGTTTCCTTGAGAGTTAGGAATTGACACTCTTGGAGGTCAGCTTCTAACTCAGCACCACTTACTTACTCAGGATCAGCTTAGGCAATTTATATGCTGAGTAAATAAAGCAAACAACACATGCAGTTATAAGAGAGAGTTTAGAAATTACTCAGTATCACTTATCCTGGTTCGGCCTCTCTGCCTACGTCCAGTCCCCAGAGTCCTCCAAGCTTTTTGAATCCAATACTGAGCTCTTTAAAGGTAGAGCACAACCCAATTACAAGGCAGTTGAATATGCAAGAGTACCTTCCTCTATTCGTCTACTCAACTCCTACTAAGTGCTACAACACAGCACCTAGATTTCTCTACCACTGAAATGCTTACAGCCAACTCAGATTTACTCTCTCAATATTCCTATTGATCACAGACTTGTTCTTTTTTGAACTAAAGAACACTTTAGATGATTACAAATCAATCTAGCATTTACACATAGAATAGAAAAGTTGGTGTAAAATCCTTTTTGTATTTGAGTGCTTTTGAAACTTTCTCACTTGTATTTTTCTTTCAATACTTCAGTGTCTCATCCAAGTTTTTCGATTGTCCTTTTATAGAAGGAAATCTGTAGATTTGATCATTTTGAAATGTCTTAATCGTTAACATCAAAACGGCTCTTTTGGGGAACAATTTCTGGACAGCTTCAGACTGCACCGCCATTCCCTTTCTCTATTTTCTTCAGGCGTCAGGTTTGTCTTCTAGTCGTCTGGTTTGTCTTTTTGTGCCAGTTGTCTGTTTCCAATAATCCAACGTCCTATGACTCTTGGAATTAGTCTTTTAGGTGTCTTCGAGGTTCCAATTATTGGTGCATGAGATTGGCAAACTTTGTCTTTTAGTGAACGAATCCTTTATGCTGTCCTGACTGTCACTCAGCTTCGTTTGTCCTGTTCGAGTATTCATCGTTCATGCTGAGTTCCTTCTAAGTCAGCTCCGTTTTGTTTAACCGCTCCTGAAGAAGCCTTCAACTTTAGTCAGCTTCGTTTTGCTTCTGAATTATACTCCACTCAGCTCTTATTCTGTCATGCTGAGTTCCGTTCTACTCAGCTTCGTTTGTACTAACTTTTGTCCTGTCTTTACTTTATATATTTTTGCAATCAATATTTAACAAACATATTAGTACAATTAAATCAAAGCATCTAAATTTAATTGCCTCTTAATCATGGATGATTTTGTCAAATCAAAATCTTGTGGAAAAGGTGTTTCAACACTTGGTAGGTGTTATCCACTCCATATGTTGTTGGTTTCTCCTTCCCTTTATGAACTCTTCCCATACCTCAACTTTTGTCTTGTTCCCGGTGCTCATCCCCCGTAATGCTCGCCTCAATATCCGACCGACATCGAATGGAATATCTCGGCGAAGTTGATCAAACCAATCCTCCACAATGCCTTGGAAGTGTTGGTCCCTGGTAATTAGTTCCAAGAGGGGGTTAGGAACTAATATAACTTTTTCGCGTTTTAATTAAGCTGACTGGAAGTTATTTTGAGAGTTTATTAACTCAGCTTATGGTCAGCTTGGTGAGATATGTTTGAAGACAGCTTTAGTCAGATGTTGACTAAAGTTGTTTTCTTGTGAGTTGAGAATTGACACTCTTGGAGGTCAGCTTCTAACTCAGCACCACTTACTTACTCAAGATTAGCTTAGGCAATTTATATGCTGAGTAAATAAAGTAAACAACACATGCAATTATAACAGAGAGTTTAGAGATTACTCAGTATCACTTATCCTGGTTCGGCCTCTCTGCCTACTTCAAGTCCCCAGAGTCCTCCGGGATTTTTGAATACAATACTGAGCTCTTTAAAGGTAGAGCACAAACCGATTACAAGGCAGTTGAATATGCAAGAGTACATTCCTCTATTCGTCTACTCAACTCCTACTAAGTGCTACAACCCAGCACCTAGATTTCTCTACCACTGAAATGCTTACAGCCAAGCACTCAGCTTAACACTCTCAATATTCCTATTGATCACAGACTTGTTCTTTTTGAACTAAAGAACACTTTAGATGATTACAAATCAATCTAGCATTTACACATAGAATAGAAAAGTTGGTGTAAGATCTTTTTGTATTTAAGTGCTTTCTAGACTTTCTCTCTTGTATTTTTCTTTTAATGTTGCGGTAATGATCCAAGTGCATCGATTGTCCTTTTATAGAAAGAAATCTGTAGATTTGATCGTTTTGAAATGTCTTAGCCGTTAACACCAAAACGGCTCTTTTGGGGAACAATTTCTGGTTAGTCTTCAGACTGCTCCGCCATTCTCTTTCACTGTTTCCTTCAGACGTCAGGTTTGTCTTCTTGCGTCTGGCTTGTCTTTTTGTGCCAGTTGTCTGTTTCCAATAATCTAACGTCCCATGACTCTTGGAATCAGTTTTTTTTAGGTGTCTTCGAGGTGCCAATTATTGGTGCAGAAGATTGGCAGACTTTGTCCTTTAGTGAACAGATTCTTCATGCTGTCCTGACTGTCACTCAGCTTCGTTTGTTCTCTTCGAATGTTCAACGTTCATGCTGAGTTCCTTCTAGGTCAGCTCCGTTCTGTTTAACCTCTCCTGAAGAAGTCTTCAACTTTAGTCAGCTTCGTTTTGCTTCCTAGTTTTACTCCACTCAGCTTCCATTCTGTCATGCTGAGTTCCGTTCTACTCAGCTTTGCTTGTACTGATTTTTGTCCTGTCTTTACTTTATATATTTTTGCACTCAATATTCAACAAACATATTAGTACAATTAAATCAAAGCATCTAAATTTAATTGCCTCTTAATCATGGATGGTTTTGTCAAATCAAAATCTTGTGGAAAGGTGTTTCAACAGGAAGCTCCTCCACACTCCCACGATATGTCTAACCGACCAACCCCGAATCTCCCCTTTCTCCACTTTACGAACATGGACCTTGATCACAACTTCATTCTGCTCATAGTCGACATCAAATGGGATGTCCCGACGACACTTGTCAACCCACTTCGTAGTGATCCTAAGAACACTTGTATCGACTCCTTTGTCTTGGGTTAACAATCTCGCGGCCTCTCGAGTCGCCTCTTCACTAACTTGGCCACTATCCCGCCACTCTTGAATTTCTTCCATTCTCTACATCACCCGGATGGCCATTCCCATTCACCAAATATTCTTTGAAGCTCAGTCTCTTCACCATAAAATCACTCCTCATTGACTCCTCATAGGGTTGATGTTCCCTCAACAAGCACAACACATACCCCAACACATGCATCTCAATCAAGAACAAAATAACAAGTTCCGAATTTACCAAGTGGGAGGCTCGGTTCATTCCTAATGTGCATGTGCTAGGAATCTCATTTCTTTCTAGAGGCATCACAAAGGATCATTTACCCGTTTCCTTTACGCTCAAGCGACTATGCGGAAGACATAGCATACGACCTCTGGGATCCCATGCAATGTCACGTGGTATCTTCCCTAAAGGTAGAATGCCCCGTGGTTGTCCGTTGAAGGACACATATTTCCCATCTTCGGGCATTGGTCCCACATCACCACTTTCCTCCATTCCCTTCCGGAACTCTCGCTCATAATAGTCAAGTTCATCATCGTTAACTAGCTCAATGTTGAAGTTTCCTTCTCCATCAATCTCCTTTTATAGCTGTTAGACGAGGTGCCGCGGCCTAATCTCCCGGGCGGACCGGGGGGTGGACAACCTCATGGCGACGTAAGCGGTGATTGGCACCGAAAGCAACCAATCGTGGAATCAAGCTGCTCGGCAGGACCGGAGCTCGGAGATATGGAAGAGTCGCCACCCACGAATGGGAAAATGAACACCGATCCCTTGCGGGAGACCAGTGTGGGTTCGGGAAACTTAGGTACGAGCCGAGAAGGCTAGCTCCTTTCCGGAGAAAGGCTACTAGGCACCCCGACATCGCCCGGTTATGAACCACCGCCCTCCTACTCAGCATGTTAGGCGATAACGGACTAATCGTATACTTCTTTAAGTTTAAAATTCATTTGAAACCCTTTTCTTTCTTTTTTTGGAAACCGTTTTGAGCATATGATATTGAAAAGCCACATTAGTAAAGAATCACTCATTTATGTTTATACATACACAGAGAGGGGGAAGAAAGAAGTGATTTATTTACAACCGTATTAAATGTTATGTTGTGTGTTTATTCTACACTAACTTACTTCCCCAAAACGGATTTATTTACATGGTTCGCACCTTAATCGTTGTTGGAACGATTTAGGTGCATTTTAAAGCCCCGTTGGATGAAGTTTACCCGAATCGCCGTTGGAACGACTCGAGTATTTGAAAACGTTTGAGATGAAAACCTTTTAATGAGAAAACATGGTTAAACATACAAGTCAATTTTACTTTGTACAAATTCATTAAGAAAGCGATTCAAAATCTCCATTATTAACAAAGAAAACGATTTTGATTACAATGTTCGCTTAATCCGTCGTTGGAACGGACTAAGGTTTTAAAACGTGGTGTTTTGAAGACGATTTGAAATATCAACAAAAATGACTCTATTTATCTACATTAGAAATCTAAGAAAGCTCATTAGCTTAAATAATTTAATTGAAAACTCTCTTTTTGTGATTTATTTTCCCCACTTATTTAATGGACTCTCTAACTATTATAATTACAATAAGACACTTATTTAAAGCAAGACTTATAATCAAACAAGGCTCATTTGAGGCATGGACCCATGAATGGGCCCAAAAGAATAGAGAAAATAATTTAGACATATATATATATACAAGTAAATCAAAAAGGAGGATATGAAAACCCAAAAATTAATATAAGAGGAACTTTATGTATATGGAAATAATAGGTACTATATACTCATACTTTAAAAATGCTAAAACAATAAGTAAATCTTATGGATAAGAAAATAATATTTACCCAAAAATAACTTCCTTTAATAATCAACAAAATAACCCAAATGTTCCCAAAACTATACATATATATACGTAATTAATATAGTTTAAATACCAAAAATGACATATACTAATATCCATCCATTATTTCTCAAAATATCAAATAACTAATATTTAAACATAGCCTAAGTTAATAAAAAGGAAATACTTATATATATATATATTTATACTTATATTATAAAATAAAATAAAAATGATATACCAATATTCTAAAATAAATGTATATACTAAAATTCTAAAATAATTTGAAAAACATGTATTACATAATTATATATATATATATACTAAGGATTAAAAGTCTAAAAGTTAAGAAAAAGGGACCGAAATGATATTTTTTACGTTTTGGCAGATTTACCGACGGAAAATCCGTCGGTAAACAGCATTTAGTGACAGAATTGACAAATTACAGCAGCACTCCAATATTTTCCAGATTTATTCAAAAGCTTTAAATTAAATCTAATTCAATCGTTTTGGACTTCCGAACTACCAAAGATGGATCATAGTCGAAAACGAAAGTTCCTAAAACGATGTTTTTATTTTAAAACGTTATTTGGAAACCTCTTTTAAATTTAAAAAACTTATAATTACAATATTTTCGATACCCGAACTACCTTTTTATCGGATCACGGTTCGTATTGGGATATCCAAAACGAGATTTTTATTTTAAAACAAAACCGAATTTTATTTAACACGAAACGAAAATTAAATAAATACGCTAACTAAGTAAAACGTGACAAAATAAATAAATAACTAAACGAATAAGAACTATAGCATAAAAAAAATAAATAGAAGGAGAGAATAAATTAAATAAAATAAAGAGTCTAGTCCTCGGATAATACCTTTGATTCGGTATCTGACAGTCGAAGCCGATTGATTCCACGAACCGCGAGCTCCCGATTTTGATAAAAATTTAGTTAAAATTGAACTTAGGAAATTCGGAATTTTTGAGAAAAAAAAATTTTTTCTCAAAAAAATCCACTCTCTCTCTCTCTAAAAATGTTTAGAGTGAGAAAGTTTTTCCTTCCCAAAAAAGGCCTCCCCTAAAAGCATGGGGATCCGTGCCCTTATATAGGGAAACGGGTCCCGGAACTTTGGGCGACGCCCAAGTAAAATTGGGCGTCGCCCAAAGTCGTTGGGCGAGCGCCCAACGCAACGTTGGGCGCCCGCGCCCAACCATCGTTGGGCGTTCGCCCGACATTCGTTGGGCGTTCGCCCGACGTGGTTGGGCGCTCGCCCGACGACCTTCGGGGCGTGCCTCGCGCCGTCAGGCACGCGCACCCCGCGGCCGCCGAGCACGCATTTCGCGCCGTCGGACGCTCACACGTCGCGGCCGCCGAACGCGCACTTCTCGCCACGGGGCGCGCACGCTCAGTGGCCCACGAGAGCATGCACCGTGCCACCAGACCCGGGCATTGTTCGGACGTCGAGAGCGTGCCACTCGCGATGCGTCCGACGGACGCCGAGCGCACATCCCGTGCCGCCGAGCGGGCGTTTGACCATCGTCTTCCGCGTGCAGGATGCCGCTAAGCACCCGTGTGCTGCCGTTAATTTTCCTCCGCTTATTATTCTTTATATATTTTTCAAAACTTCCGGAATTAATCGCTTCGACCGTCTCGTTTCAGGTTTTCGTCACAGGTCCTCCGACTCGGTGTCTACAGTTGCCCCTACTTTTCTATTTTGACAGTGATATGTGTGGTTCGAAAACGTTTTTTTGCTAACGTAACACATGCAATGTAAAACATATAAAAGTAAAAGACACGTAACGAGTAGGAGGAAACATACCTGACCTTTGCGCTGCGCGCTCCGGCGTTGCTCTCTGACTGCTCTAGACTCTGCTTCGGGCTGCACCCTAGTTCACGACTGCGGGGATCATGGCTAAATAGCTACCCTAGTTTACGACTGCGGGGATAATGGCTAAATAGCGACCCTGATTTACGACTGCGGGGATAATGGCTAAATAGCTACCCTATTTTAAGTTTGCGGGGATGATGGCTAAACAGCTACCCTAGTTTACGACTACGGGGATAATGGCTAAACAGCTACCCTGGTTTACGACTGCCGGGATGATGGCTAAACAGCTACCCTGGTTTACGACTGCGGGGATGATGGCTAAACAGCTACCCTGGTTTACGACTGCGGGGATAATGGCTAAACAGCTACCCTGGTTTACGACTGCCGGGATGATGGCTAAACAGCTACCCTATTTCAAGATTGCGGGGATAATGGCTAAACAGCTACCCTTATTTCAAGATCGCGGGGATAATGGCTAAACAGCTACCCTATTTCGAGATCACGGGGATAATGGCTAAACAGCTACCCTATTTCAAGATTGCGGGGATAATGGCTAAACAGCTACCCTATTTCAAGATTGCGGGGATAATGGCTAAACAGCTACCCTATTTCAAGATTGTGGGGATAATGGCTAAACAGCTACCCTATTTCAAGATTGCGGGGATAATGGCTAAACAGCTACCCTATTTCAAGATTGCGGGGATAATGGCTAAACAGCTACCCTATTTCAAGATCACGGGGATAATGGCTAAATAGCTACCCTGATTTGCGACTGTGGTGAAGATGGCTAAAAAGCAACTCCGATTAGCGACCATGAGTCAGATGGCTCAAAAGCAACTCCGATCTATGACCTGGTGTCAAATGGCTCAAAAGCAACTCCGGTCTGCGACCGTGAGTCAGATGGCTCAAAAGCGACTCCGGTCTGCAACCGCGAGTCAGATGGCTCAAAAGCAACTCCGGTCTGCGACCGCGAGTCAGATGGCTCAAAAAGCGATGGCTCAAAAGCAACTCCGGTCTGAGACCGTGAGTCAGATGGCTCAAAAGCAACTCCGGTCTGCAACCGTGAGTCAGATGGCTCAAAAGCAACTCCGATCTGCGACCGTGAGTCAGATGGCTCAAAAGCAACTCCGGTCTGCGACCGTGAGTCAAAATGGCTCAAAAGCAACCCTGGTCTCTAAATCGACCGCAGGTGTGTAGTGATGCATATAGATGGATGAATGTAGCCTAGTCTATGGATGCATGTAAACACCTATATGTGTGTGTAGGTGACTGTGCGTGTGTTTGAATGTGCATAAGTGTGGCTTATGTGTTTTGCTTTATGCGGATGTATGGACATGTGTGTATGCGAACTATGTACATGTGGATGAAATGCTCGGATTGATTCCCTTTTCATAGGCTTGGAGGATTTTTGTAGCTTCAGATCGAGAAATGATGTTTCGGGCCGTCCCCAAGGAGTGCGAGGATGAGGGCGAGGTTAAGTTTGAAACCAAGAGTTGTAAGGATAAGGATTTGGTCTTGATGAGCTCGTGTCAAAGGGGCTCTCGCTTTTAACCAGCGTTTGACGTATTCATTTTTTCCCTAATTTTTGCCTGAGCTGCCCTTTTCGGGTTTTCAACTCAACGGGATCTCTCCGATGTTCTCTATCTCTCCTTTTGCATGAACTGCCCCTAGGGGTTTTCAATTCATCTTTTCTATATCTCACTGATTTTCTCTATCTCTCCTTTTGCTTGGATCGCCTCTTTGGAGGTTTTCAATCCAACCTTTTTGTTCAATTTTTCTTCTCTTTTTCTTTCTTTCTTGATTGTGAATGATACCGGATAGCACATGGGGTTTATATTCACGGGCCATTTCTATGCTAATCATTTGATGATGAGTTCATGCCCGATGCCTTCGTTAATGGAGAAGCTTCCGGAGTGAGATGGATGTTGATCTGATTGTAGGGCCGTGCCCCCGATTAAAGTTACCGTCTTGGTGTAGGTTAGAAGTTGATGCGGGCGTATGCCCCTGCCAACTCGAGGTGAGATTTCGTGTGCGCCAAACTAGGGATACTGCCGTTGGGAGTAGCTATGGAGGAGAGACGCTTCGGTCGAAGTTTGACCCTTGAGAGGACCACATAGGAGCAGAGGAACCAGACTTCATGGAGCATGAGAGAGAGGAATAGTCTTCTTTTTTTTTAGTTTTTCTTTTTTATAGATTTTGGATCGGTTTATGGGTGTTGGGGTGATTTCAGTTGAGATGGGGTGTCTATTGATGCGGGTGTTTTTATGGCAAATGCAACCGTCTAGCTTAAGTAAAGCACTTGGCAAACATACATTGAGTTGTTTACTGCTCAGTTTATTAACCACTGTCACCGAAGTATGCCCTTTCGGGTTTTCACACTTCAGTTATTTTAACTCTCTCCTTTTACCCCGGAATTTTCAAATAAGCGCCCCGTGGGGTTTTCACTTATTGGGGTGTCCCTTATTATTGCATAGGCCGTCCTTTGCGGATTTTCAACCTATCGGGATTTTCTTTCTTTCTTTTTTTTTTATTTTCATGAGAAGGATTCCTCGGTTCCCTCGAGATTGATTAAAGTTCTGAACTTTGTTGCCGCCTTCAGCTTCCCTTGACTACGCATTTGATCTTTCTTCGTTACAGTGAGCTTTTCTCGTACATTTGATTACACATTTGTTGGACAATGTCAACCGCTCTTGCCACCTTGACGCCTCTTGGCTGATCACGTCAGCTTTTGATTTATTTTCTTTTACTTCCGATTGATTTGACTTTGCCCCAGGGCCTTTTTAGCATCATTTTTTTTCTTTTTTCTTCTTCCTTTGTTTAACTTTGAGTCATCATAGGTCTAAACCCTTTCGTTGATCCTGGAACAAAATACTTTATCGCTGATAGGTTAGTTGCCCTCGCCTCGTTCTAAATGGCGCACTCCTGTACTTGTGCCCCCCTTTGGGGGGAGAAATCTTTGTCGGTGCCTCAGTGTAAGTATGGCTGTGAGGGCTTGTTGCTTGCTCCATATTTTCTTTTCTTTTTCTCTCTTTTGGACTTTGTTGATTGTCGCTCAATCTTCTTTCTGCCAAAAGCCGGTGAGAACCCATCGTTTGATGGGTCTACGCTCGACTTATCATCGTAGAGTCAGGGAATCGTTTCTCATGATTTAGTTTGCTTTTTTTTTTACTCTCTTAATTTTCTCTCTTCAGTGGTTAAGTACTGAGTAATAAGTATATTCTAGAGCTTACGTCCGTGCCATGATAGAAGCGGAAATATCTCAATTGAGTAGATATCAAATGTAAGTACGTATGTTTAGGATAAATTTGCGGAAACGAAATTTCATTGAATTCAAAAGGAGGTTAATAACATCTTGTGGAATAGAAGATAAAATAAAAGACAAGGATAAAGACTACAAGTGCACTCCTTTCTCTCATGCTATTTCAAGAAGCTTCAGATTCTCCCACTTCATAAGTGTCCTCAATCTCGGGAACTTCTTCTTTAGATTATCCTGATCCGTTGTAGACTTCGCCATTCAAGGAACAAGTCGAAGGCTTCATCTGTTGAGAAGGATCTGGATCACTTATCTTTCCAGTTTCGATGAGATCTTGGATTTCATGCTTCAACCTCATGCAAGTGCTTGTTTCGTGACCATATTTTTGGTGGAAGTGGCAGTAGCCCCTGCGTTTGACTAATTCAGTGGTTGGACCTCCCATGGCTGGTAGAGGGTGAAGTATGTCACGCATTCGTAGACCCTCCAACACTTCAAACAAGGGTTGGGTGAAAGTGGAGAATTCCCTTTCCTCCCTTCTATACTGAGTGGGCGACGGAGGGCGAACAACCCTGGTAGTCCCATGTCCCCAATGATGTGGATCTTGTTGTGTTCGTGAAATATGGTGTGAGACTACCCTTGGTGGAGTGAATGTTTGTGGATTAACTTGTGACGCGAGCTGGAAAATAGGTTTCTCCACAACGGCTTTCGGGATCTCCGCAACCAGTGACTCCCTTAGGACCTCCCTGCCCAACCTTTTTAGCTCTATCTTGAACTCATCTGAAGCAAGGATATCGGGAAGAACTCGCTCGATTTCTGCTCTGAGATTGAAATCTCCTGTCATCTCTTGGGAATTTTCAACCCCCTTATGCTTAGTATTCCCCGGATCATTAAGAGCACGTTTGAACTCATCAGAAAAGATGTATTTGGCTAAAGCCCCTTGCACACGACTCTCAAGATTGGGGTTTGAATTGCTGGACTGGGCCATGAGTTGGGTTTCTAACAAGGAAAGAGAAAGGATCGGTGAGTGGAGCTTTTTAGGCATTATGAATTTTGATGATGCACGTGCGATGCGAATGCTAAAGCTATCTATTTGTGCCTCCTATAGATGGATGTATGTTTTATGCATGATTCATGGTCTGCGCTTTATTTCTCACAACATAAACATGATTTGACTAGAGCTAAACCCTTTTTTTTCTCTTTTTTTTACCAGAGCCGTCGGCAGTACTTTGATCGTTTGTGCTAACTTACCTGTTTGGAAGTGCCGATGCCTGAAACCATTTCAACTGTTATACACACATTAGTACGAACCCTACAAGTTTACCTTGCAATGCTTTATAAGATGTACAATGTTGAATGACGCTTGACACGACTGACACTTGTGAGATTGAGACGACCCTCATGATAAGTAAAATTCCCTAGGGCGTTAGGTAAATGAGAGTGTACCCCGATGATATTCGTGACGTGTAGATACATTGGAGGGGTAGCGACATGAGCGGTGGGAATGACATACTTGGTACATTGATACGACTCACGATCTAAAAAGAACAACCTAAGCGATCATGCATGAGGTGTAGGTGAGGGATTGCCCTCTCTGGTAGTAATGACGTACTTTGAAGATACGCGGTGTTACATGGACTGATGTGATGCTCATGGTATGTCCGAGACTCAAACAAACCGTGACGGAGACATGCGGGGCACTTGTCCATAGTTTACTTGGTATTGATACTGATAACAGGGAAACGTCTTTCTGGGAATCACAAGTTTCCTGAAACAGGCCGGCATAGAGGGTGTGTCCTAAACTAGAAGCAAGCGGGACGAGGCCACCACATATGGGGTGTGGGTCGATGGTTAGTTTAAACCCAAGACACGAATACGTAGGTGTACCAACGGAACCTTGGCGTGTTATGCAGAAAGTGGTGATGCACGGGACATGCCCTAAATAGGTTAAGGCATAGGGGAGGCTCGAGTGACATATGTGATGTGCGCTAATCGTCAGCTTCTCCTGGAAAGCAACTATTACGATGATGGGTATTATCTGACGGGATAACGAACATGGAATTCCCGACACTCGAGGTACGAATAGGATGCATATGTCAACGTACGAGGTACGTGTCAATTATTAACTCCTACTTGGCTCACTAGCATCTTGACATAGTGGTTTGAAATGTGGTGCGTTCAGGAAACACGATGACGTACTTGGTATGCCTTAGAGGTAGCCAAAAGGCATGATGGGAGTCCCACTTGATGTGCCCCCATGGTTGACTTATACGTAACTCACGAACGATGTGATGGCTTGACTTTGGGATTTCGACCATTGTGGGGGAAATCCAACATGCTAGGTACGAGACACGAATAGGGTACGCATATGACACACGTATTATCTGACCAACTTTGGATACAGAGATGACTCGAGAGGTACCTTCTAACAACATTGGAGGTGTAAGCTCGACACGATACCGACACGCAGGGTGTGGTTCAAGGATTAACTTAAGCTAGGGACCCAAATACCTCGATGGATTTGCGGACATCAGTGCGTCCGGTAGAATGAGAGGTGTCCTAATCCGATCGAGGTATCAACGAGACGGAAATGAAGACTTACCTGGTACGTGTCGAAGGTCAATTTGTTTCATAGCGCAAACCCGACGAAGATATGTTTTATGAGAATCACTAAAGATCTTACGTGGATATGTCTGACGTATTCGGTCCATCATTGATATTTGAGATACCAACGATGACACACAGGGTGGACATCCATAGTTCGACGGGAACCTATTACTATGAACAACTCGAGGAACAACGAGGACGCGAACCAAGACCTTCGAGGTAAGTGCCAAATGTTGGACTTAGCCGCAGTATGAACAACTCGATACTACTGATACGAGTGAGACTCAAATAGCGACACATAGGGCATGTGTCTCAGACTCGTGGATAAGGCAATTCGGAGTTTGGGGGCACATGGACAGCGGTACCAATGATGTAGGGAGAGCGTGTCGAGGATTTGACAATAGAAACAAACCGATGTTTGAGACGTACTCCAGATATGAGTGACAATTTACAGGGCGTATGTCAAGAGTTTGATAGGAACCTCATGACATGAACGACTCAGTGTGTCAAGGTATGGGCGGGATGCCCGAGATGTCCCATAGGGTACGTGCCTAAGGGTGTGACTTGGACTCGATGACATGAATCACTCTATATGACAGGTACGGGCCAAAAGTTCAACTTGAACTTGTCGATACAAATGACTCGACATTGGGGGTGTAAGCAAGATGCACGTGATGACATATATGAACTTGCCCCAGATTCGACTGGAACTCAATGACATGAGTGACTCGACATTTGACATGCGAACAAGACGTACCGAACCGCGTATGTGGGTGTGTGCCACAAGCTTAACCCTGACTGGATGGTATAAACGACTCAGTTTTCGACATGTAAGTAAGGTGCGAGGGATGACCTACGGAACGCGCGTCAAAGGTCGATCCAGAATTGGAAAGCCTAATGACATACTCGTGGGCTACAAATATTGACAAGGCGACATGTGGGGCACATTTTGACAAGGCCCAACGTATAACTAAAGCGCAAGTGGTGACATAAGGGATACACACCGAAAGCTGATACGTGTTCGAAGGACTAGTGTCACATGTTTGGAATACTGATGTGTTACGATATATGATGACACACCTGGTATGTCTCATATCGATTTGCCCATTTTTGAAGATGCGACAGTGTGTCTCAAGAAGGCCAAGGATGCGCGGGTTACCTTAGTACAATGACGTGTCGATATACAAAGTACGGTCGAGAGTACCAATGGGGGCATGAGGATGACCTACTAGCTAAGAGTTTAGTGCAATGACGCATGGATTTATTAGATGTGACGAGGTGCCATATAAGGTGCCAGTTAAAACGCGGATGTGACACCATGACTTCGTGTGAAGCGTGCGTCAGAGGGTTAATGCGAACCTGGGGTCCGGACAGTGGGATGGTGTAAATACGAGGGGACACTATGATGACCCACATGGCGCACCTAAAGGTACAAATGGGAAGCGTGGACAACATACCAGTCAAGGGTTCATTTCGAAGCTCAGGGTATTGCCCATAATTTTGGAAATACGGAGGTGCTACGTATGGAATACCTCCCCAGATGCGAATGATGACAGGTAAACGAGATTCATGTGAAACAGTTCACTCGACCCTAAGGTTTTGATCTTACAACCACGTAACTTTGGAGTATAGGTGCACGGCGCACTGACACGCGTGGCATGTCTTAGCGTGCGAAGGTCATGATGGCAACCTACGAGGTGAGGGGCATGGATAATATAACAACATATATTTGGAATCACTTGGGCATTATGTATAGCGTGGCGACATTCGTGGGTATGTTTTGAGATACGAAAGGGAGGTGACGATGACCCATGAGATTATGGTTCTATTTGAGATCAAGGTACCAGTCATAATCTTGAGATGTGTTGGCTAAGGCGTAGCGACATACATGGTATGTTTTGAGACATAAGTAAGACGTGTGTGAGACACGTGACGAATGGTTAATTCGAGTCTCGGGGGGAACCAATGCCATGACAATATTTCTTTTTTTTTGAACTATCGATAAGTTGTAAGTGACGTGGCGACACACATAATATGTCTCGAGTCGACCATGCAGAAAGTGAACGGAATTTTACCCACGATGTGAATGTTAGGACAACAAGGTACGACCACCAAGAATCTTGGTATTGTTAACCATGACAGAGGGAGGCGGAGTACGTCACGACATATGGGATATGTCTCTGGATGACTTAAACACGATGGCGAAGGTGCGTGTGGCAGGTCACGATGCAGGCGGTATACCCCCTAATGGTATGAACGGGACGATAAAGATATGTCCGCCCCATCCCACACAAAGTATAACCTGGCGAAGACGTAGAGAACACCTCGGGGTCTAGAGGTAGACCACTTGACGGGTATGCAATACCTGGTAAAGACGTGCGAGATTCATCATGACATACGGGGTATGTCTTTCATTAGGCACCTAGCAAGGCGAGAACTCAGGTTATGACATACGGGGTATGGCTCTACACTAGTGTACTTGATATGGAAGGCGCATATACGGCCTATCACGATGTACGACCTTGACAATTCCCGGATGTACACAATGCATGGGGGGCGCATCGAGTATAGTTGACGTGATGAAGATGCATAGGACACTCCACGATATGGAAGATGGGACGGGGTAAGGATGTCTGGGCTACGCCACAGCCCAAATGGTATGCCTTTTGTCTAACGTATATAACATGGTGAATAAGCACCTGATATGCCATGAAATACGAGGTATGCAACTCATGCCCCTCGCTTGATGCAAGGAATGAGGTGAAGATGTACAGGATGCGTTATGACACACACAGTACCCCTTTTGACCAGTGTGTAATGACGTGGTAGAGACACAAGGAATGGATCATAATATACGAGGCACAACAGGGAAGAGACATGTGGTATACGTCATAGCATAATGGGTACGACCCTTGATCGGTGTCTGAATGATTAATGGAAACTGTATGGGGGTGCATTACATCCTCAGGGGTACGACAAAGTAAAGATGCAAGGAATACGTCACCACATGACAGGTGGGACTCCTGACGGGTGGATGCGTGATGACACGACACAACAAGGACATAGGGGATACGTCACGAGAGAACAGTACGCCTCTTGACAGGGTAAGGACATATTGGAGGTGCCGTGACATACGAGGTATGCCAAAACAAAGGCGTATGGGATATGCCATGATATAAGGGTTGTACCTTCTAACTAGTGCCTGGGATACGAGAGAAATGTACGAGGTAAGCTACCATACATACAATATGCTAAGGCGAAGACGGATATGATACGTGACAACATAATGGACATGTCTCCTAGCTAGCATACAAACGACACGGTGAAGGTGTACGAGACGTGCCAAGGACGCATAGGATGCGTCCCAACGCCTAGGTATGACAAGGCAAAGACGTATGGGATACGTCACGACATAACTAGTATGCCTCCAGAATGACACGCGATGCTGGGGTCGACTCTTTCTCACATTCCTAATAAATACGTCCTAAGTCTACGAAACCTAGAATGGCTGCACGCAATTTGGTTAGCATGCAGCGCTCTATATGGTATGACTGCAATGATTCGTTAAGCGTAGAATGCGTTATAACTTAAATCTGACTCGACTGATGTACAACAAGATATAAATCTATACAAACAAACTAGTTAGCGAAAATCGTACATAACACGTAATCAGATCGCAACAAGAGAAAGAAAATGTTAGATATCAATCACAATTATCACATCATCTCTCTTCCATCCTTATTCCTCTACACACTCGTTGGTCCAAGTCTCTTTCCTAGGATTTTGGTATGGGCTCACATCATGGTCCAGAGGACGCGTGATGCCGTCGATTATTGAGGAAAAAGTAAATCATCCATCAGACAATACAGTTCATTTTGACGTATCAACATCCAGTGACTAAGATATCGACCAAGTGAGGTTGTTCCTTCGGAATAACTTGTCTTTTGTCCTTTCGCGAGACACATTAGTTCAGGTTTTGACTCCCTTCGAGCGCATCTCGATTTTTAGACGTGATACGAGTTATTCTTTTAGTCCAATCGTTCGTTATTGACAATGACTCGTTCCCTTTTATTCACGTGGGTTCGTGCCTCGATTTTTGGATTACAACAGGATCTTTTGGATCTCTCGAGAGACGCATCCACGTGTTTATTTAGTGATGAAATCACTTTTGGATTTTATTCTAGGGAACGGACTCATCGCGTAACGCATTTGTTCTTAGCGTCGAGGATCTGTTTGCTCATTTTAGCTACGTGAAAAGACGGCGAGTCTTATTTTGAGCGTACGGTAATCTTTCGGCTAGCAACAATTCGTTGTTCGGGATATATCATCTTAGCATGGTTATAGAAAATCAACATTTCGTTGAATCGCGCGTTTATTAGTATATCGATTCATGAGCATATATTAAC
This sequence comes from Euphorbia lathyris, assembly GCF_963576675.1. Taxonomy (NCBI): domain Eukaryota; kingdom Viridiplantae; phylum Streptophyta; class Magnoliopsida; order Malpighiales; family Euphorbiaceae; genus Euphorbia; species Euphorbia lathyris. Next base: position 17,912,361 of record NC_088910.1, on the reverse strand, counting down.
GCATCGTCTTATTTTCTTTACATATTTAGGATTTAGACACGTATCATGGCGGTTTGAAAATACGAACTGATTCATTTATCACATCAAAAATAGTAACGGGTAATCCTATGGAAACTTCTAAGGCTACTATATGCTGACACGGCTGACCGCGGGACCTCACAGGACCGCACAGATTCGCCCCTAACGAATGGATGGGGACCCTCTGGCGCCTTACTGTAAGGGGGAACTTACGCTAGCCTCTTTCGAGCGACGAATGGACTCTCGCTAGAGGTTTCGCGGAAATTACCCAAAGGGTTTGCAATAATGCATATGAGTGCATACGAAAAGAAGTAAAACGATCCGTCCCCGTTAAGGGCTTAATACACGCCTTCCGGAATCAAATTTCTCGTTTCCCCAGCAGAGTCGCCACTTGTTAGACGAGGTGCCGCGGCCTAATCTCCCGGGCGGACCAGGGGGTGGACAACCTCATGGCGACGTAAGCGGTGATTGGCGCCGAAAGCAACCAATCGTGGAATCAAGCTGCTCGGCAGGACCGGAGCTCGGAGATATGGAAGAGTCGCCACCCACGAATGGAAAAATGAACACCGATCCCTTGCGGGAGACCAGTGTGGGTTCGGGAAACTTAGGTACGAGCCGAGAAGGCTAGCTCCTTTCCGGAGAAAGGCTACTAGGCACCCCGACATCGCCCGGTTATGAACCACCGGCCTCCTACTCAGCATGTTAGGCGATAACGGACTAATCGTATACTTCTTTAAGTTTAAAATTCATTTGAAACCCTTTTCTTTCTTTTTTTGGAAACCGTTTTGAGCATATGATATTGAAAAGCCACATTAGTAAAGAATCACCCATTTATGTTTATACATACATAAAGAGGGGGAAGAAAGAAGTGATTTATTTACAACCGTATTAAATGTTATGTTGTGTGTTTATTCTACACTAACTTACTTCCCCAAAACGGATTTATTTACATGGTTCGCACCTTAATCGTCGTTGGAACGATTTAGGTGCATTTTAAAGCCCCGTTGGATGAAGTTTACCCGAATCGCCGTTGGAACGACTCGAGTATTTGAAAACGTTTGAGATGAAAACCTTTTAATGAGAAAACATGGTTAAACATACAAGTCAATTTTACTTTGTACAAATTCATTAAGAAAGCGATTCAAAATCTCCATTATTAACAAAGAAAACGATTTTGATTACAATGTTCGCTTAATCCGTCGTTGGAACGGACTAAGGTTTTAAAACGTGGTGTTTTGAAGACGATTTGAAATATCAACAAAAATGACTCTATTTATCTACATTAGAAATCTAAGAAAGCTCATTAGCTTAAATAATTTAATTGAAAACTCTCTTTTTGTGATTTATTTTCCCCACTTATTTAATGGACTCTCTAACTATTATAATTACAATAAGACACTTATTTAAAGCAAGACTTATAATCAAACAAGGCCCATTTGAGGCATGGACCCATGAATGGGCCCAAAAGAATAGAGGAAATAATTTAGACATATATATATATACAAGTAAATCAAAAAGGAGGATATGAAAACCCAAAAATTAATATAAGAGGAACTTTATGTATATGAAAATAATAGGTACTATATACTCATACTTTAAAAATGCTAAAACAATAAGTAAATCTTATGGATAAGAAAATAATATTTACCCAAAAATAACTTCCTTCAATAATCAACAAAATAACCCAAATGTTCCCAAAACTATACATATATATACGTAATTAATATAGTTTAAATACCAAAAATGACATATACTAATATCCATCCATTATTTCTTAAAATATCAAATAACTAATATTTAAACATAGCCTAAGTTAATAAAAAGGAAATACTTATATATATATATATTTATACTTATATTATAAAATAAAATAAAAATGATATACCAATATTCTAAAATAAATGTATATACTAAAATTGTAAAATAATTTGAAAAACATGTATTACATAATTATATATATATACTAAGGATTAAAAGTCTAAAAGTTAAGAAAAAGGGACCGAAATGACATTTTTTACGTTTTGGCAGATTTACGATGGAAAATCCGTCGGTAAACAGCATTTAGTGACAGAATTGACAAATTACAGCAGCACTCCAATATTTTCCAGATTTATTCAAAAGCTTTAAATTAAATCTAATTCAATCGTTTTGGACTTCCGAACTACCAAAGATGGATCATAGTCGAAAACGGAAGTTCCTAAAACGATGTTTTTATTTTAAAACGTTATTTGGAAACCTCTTTTAAATTTAAAAAACTTATAATTACAACATTTTCGATACCCGAACTACCTTTTTATCGGATCACGGTTCGTATTGGGATATCCAAAACGAGATTTTTATTTTAAAACAAAACCGAATTTTATTTAACACGAAACAAAAATTAAATAAATGCGCTAACTAAATAAAACGTGACAAAATAAACAAATAACTAAAGGAATAAGAACTATAGCATAAAAAAAAATAGAAGGAGAGAATAAATTAAATAAAATAAAGAGTCTAGTCCTCGGAAAATACCTTTGATTCGGTATCTGACAGTCGAAGCCGATTGATTCCACGAACCGCGAGCTCCCGATTTTAATAAAAATTTAGTAAAAATTGAACTTAGGAAATTCGGAATTTTTGAGAAAAAAAAATATTTTTCTCAAAAAAATCCACTTTCTCTCTCTCTAAAAATGTTTAGAGTGAGAAAGTTTTTCCTTCCCAAAAAAGGCCTCCCCTAAAAGCATGGGGATCCGTGCCCTTATATAGGGAAACGGGTCCCGGAACTTTGGGCGACGCCCAAGTAAAATGGGCGTCGCCCAAAGTCGTTGGGCGGCCGCCCAAGGCATGTTGGGCGGCCGCCCAACACTAAGTTGGGCTACCGCCCAACATTGTTGGGCGGCCGCCCAACATTCGTTGGGCGATCGCCCAACAATCGTTGGGCGATCGCCCAACGGCGTTGGGCAAGTGCCCAACGCAACGTTGGGCGCCCGCGCCCAACCATCGTTGGGCGTTTGCCCGATATTCGTCGGGCGTTCGCCCGACGTGGTTGGGCGCTCGCCCGACGACCTTCGGGGCGTGCCTCGCGCCATCGGGCACGCGCACCCCGCGGCTGCCGAGCGCGCGTTTCGCGCCGTCGGACGCTCACACGTCGCGGCCGCCGAACGCGCACTTCGCGCCACGGGGCGCGCACGCTCAGTGGCCTACGAGAGCGTGCACCGTGCCACCAGACCCGGGCATTGTTCGGACGTCGAGAGCGTGCCACTCACGATGCGTCCGACAGACGTCGAGCGCACATCCCGTGCCGCCGAGCGGGCGTTCGACCATCGTCGTCCGCGTGCAGGATGCCGCTAAGCACCCGTGTGCTGCCGTTAATTTTCCTCCGCTTATTATTCTTTATATATTTTTCAAAACTTCCGGAATCAATCGCTTCGACCGTCTCGTTTTAGGTTTTCGTCACAGGTCCTCCGACTCGGTGTGTACAATAGCTCATCTTCTTCTTGGCCATGCAGAATTTCACTTCCCTCTTCATCCTCGATCCGTTCTCTCCCATGACCTATCATTTCCATTTGCTTCCCTCTATAGCTCAAGCCGACTAACTCACGTGCTAAGCCGCTTGACTCCAAAGACATGTAATCACCCAACATGGTTGAACCACCAACATCTCTCCCATCACCATAGCCATCAACCTCCACACATAGGTGTTAGACAAGGTGCCGACGGCCTCGCCCGGGCGGACCGGGGGGGGGACACCTCATGGCGATGTAAGCGGTGATTGGCGCCGGAAGCAACCAATCGTGGAATCGAGCTGCTCGGCAGGACCGGAGCTCGGAGTATGGAAGAGTCGCCACCCGCGAATGGGAAAATGAACATCGATCCCTTGCGGGAGACCGGTGAGGGTTCGGGAAACTTAGGTACGAGCCGAGAAGGCTAGCTCATTTTCGGAGAAAGGCTACTAGGCACCCCGACATCGCCCGGTTATGAACCACCGGCCTCCTACTCAGCGTGTTAGGCGATAACGGACTAATCGCATATTTCTTTAAGTTTGAAATTCATTTGAAACCTTTTCTTTCTCGCTTTGAAAACCGTTTTGAGCATGTCATTAAAAGCCACTTTAGTAAAGAATCATCCATTTTGCATAAATTTAAAATACATAGGAGAGAGAGGGGGAGAAGAAAGAATTGATTTATTCACAGTGTGATTTTATGCTTTAGACTATACACTAATTCTAAGCTAATCTCATTCCCCAAAAAACGAGTTTATTTGCATGATTCGTACCTTAATCGCCGTTGGAATGATTTAGGTACGTTTCAAAACCCCGTTAATTTACATGACATCGACTCAAATCGCCGTTGGAACGACTCGAGCGTTTGAAAACGTGAGATAAGAAGTTTTAACAAAAAATATGGTTAAGCATACAAGTCCATTTATTTTTGTACAAAATCACTTAGACAAGAAAACGATTCAAAACTCTATTATTTACAAATAGAAAACGATTTTAATTACAAGGTTCGCTCAATCCGCCGTTGGAACGGATTAAGGTTTCAACACGTGATATTTTGGAAATGGTTTAAAAATGACAAAAAAACGTTATTTACACTTTAGGAATATCTAGAAAAGCTTTTAATTTAAACAAACAACTTGAAATCTCTTTTTGTCTTTTATTTTCCCCTTTTCACTCAATTAGCCCTTACTTGAACATCATTACAATAATTAACAAATCAAGGCCAAATTTACCCAATCAAATATATTTTAAAATATATACATATATACAAAAATAAAATAGAAATACATATATATACATAGTTTTATCTAAAAATAAGGATATATCTATAGATAAAAATGAGTAAGAAATACTATATGATATAATAAAGAAAATGAGAAAGAATACTAAATATAATACATTTTTATTTTAGTTAAAGCTATGTAAAAATAATGGGCAAAAATCCCAAAATAAGAGAATATCATTTATCCCAAAATGGTTTCACGTAATAATAGCTAATATAACCTAAACAACCCAAAAACTATATATACATATATTACTTTATAACATTAAATCCAAACAAATTAAATTTCAACATGAACTAAATAGCTATATAATACATAATTAGTGGTTATAGGACTTAAAAATAATTTTTATAAACATATTACATAATTAAATACATATGTACACAAGTATAAATATCAAAAAGTTGAGAAAAGAGGGTTAAAAGGGTGATTTTCGGATTCCAGCAGATTACCGACGGAAAATCCGTCGCTAATCTGCTGTTAGTACAGAAATGACAGAATATCGGAAACAGTCCCTATACTTTCCAGATTTATTCAAATACTTTAGATTAGATCTATTCTTTCATTTTGGACCTCCGAACTACCAAAATAGGATCATAGTCTATAACTGAGACTCCTAAAACGACGTTTTATTTTTAAACGTTATTTTAGAAATATTTTCAAAACTTATAATTACAACGTTTTTTAATCCCGAACTACCTTTGAGTCGGATCACGGTTCGTATTGGGATATTAAAACGATGTTTTTTATTTCAAAAACAAAACCAAACGTTTGTTTAACACGAGACGAAAATTAAATAAATACGGAATAATAAATAAAACGTGATAAATAAATAATTAACTAAATAAATAAAACTTTAGAATAAATAAATAAAATGAATAAATAAATAAATAAAGGAAATAAATAAAACGAGTCTAGTCCTCGGATAATACCTCAAGATCGGTATTGACAGCTGAAGTCGGTTGATTCCACGAATCGTGATTTTTCGGTGCTTTTGGTGAAATATTTAACTTTGGAAAATTTGGATTTTTTAGGAAAAAAATGTTTTTCCCAAAAAATTCACTTTCTCTCTCTAAAAATTTCCTTAGAGTGAGAAGCTCTCCCAAAAAGTCCTCCTCGAAACCCAAAAAAATTTTGGACGTAGCCCGAACGGTGTCGGGCTACGCCCAAAATGGTTGGGCGGACGCCCAACTTCTGTTGGGCATACGCCCAACCTCTGTTAGGCGCGCGCCCAACCAACGTTGGGCGTCCGTCCAACATACGTTGGGCGTTCGCCCAACGTTGTTGGGCGTCCGCCCGACGGATGTTGGGTGCACGCCCAACGTAGGTTGGGCGCACGCGCCCCGCGCTGCCGGGCGTGCGTCCAACTGCCGTCGGGCGCGCGCCGACTACCGCTAGGCGCTCGCCCAACGCCGCTGAGCACCCGCAAGCTGTCCACTTGACGACCGCAACCCCTACAGATCCTCTCGTGATTTTTATGATTATTTTTGCTTTAAATTATCAGAACCAACCGCTTCAATCGTCTTGTTATGGGTTTTCATCACAGGTCCTCCGACTCGGTGTCTACAGTTGCCCCTACTTTTCTATTTTGACAGTGATGTGTGTGTTTTGAAAATGTTTTTTGCTAACGCAACACATGCAATGTAAATATATTAAAGTAAAAGACACGTATAGAGTAGGAGGAAGAATACCTGATCTCCATGCCGCATGCTCCGGCCTTTTCGTCGATCTTTGCCTTGTCTGTCTTGTCAATAGCAACCCTGGTCCACGACCGCGGGTAAAATGGCTCAAAAGTAACCCTGATCTCTAAATCGACCGCAGGCAAAAAAGGCTCAAAAGCAACCCTGGTCCACGACCGCGGATAAAATGGCTCAAAAGCGACCCTGGTCCACGACCGCGGGTAAAATGGCTCAAAAGCAACTCTGGTCTCTAAATCGACCGCAGGCGAAATGGCTCAATAGCAACCCTGATCTCTAAATCGACCGCAGGCAAAATGGCTCAATAGCAACCCTAGTCCACGACCGTGGGTAAAATGGCTCAAAAGCAACCCTGGTATCTAAATCGACCGCAAGCAAAATGGCTCAATAGCAACCCTGGTCCACGACCGCGGGTAAAATGGCTCAAAAGCAACCCTGGTCTCTAAATCGACCGCATGCAAAATGGCTCAATAGCAACCCTGGTTCACGACCGTGGGTAAAATGGCTCAAAAGCAACCGTGGTCTCTAAATCGACCGCAGGCAAAATGGCTCAATAGCAACCCTGGTCCACGACCGCGGGTAAAATGGCTCAATAGCAACCCTGGTCTCTAAATCGACCGCAGGCAAAATGGCTCAAAAGCAACCCTGGTCCACGACCGCGGGTAAAATGGCTCAAAAGCAACCCTGGTCTCTAAATCGACCGCAGGCAAAATGGCTCAAAAGCAACCTTGGTCCACGACCGCGGGTAAAATGGCTCAATAGCAACTCTGGTCAACGACCGTGGGTAAAATGGCTCAATAGCAACCCTGGTCTCTAAATCGACCGTAGGTAAAATGGCTCTCTCTAGCAATTTTGGATTTTAACATCGTTGTCTATATTTTTACTGGAGCTATCGTCTCGGGTATTTGAGTTGGTTATAGGAACGTCCTTATCTCTTCTTCGGGAACATTTTAGGCTAAAAAATATTTTTCATCGACTGTTGTCTGTATTTTGACTGGCGCCACTGTTCTGTAAAATTTCGGTTGTCGTCTAGAGTCATATCCTTATGGTATTGGTCACCGCCTGGCATAAACGCAGGCTGAAACGGACTGCAAATCGGAGGTCTGTGCACCTGGTAATTAATTATTTACTTTTTACCTTTATGTCACGTCGTACCTTTTTCGCTATTTACGAGAATGATATTCCCTTCTTCTATATAAGGTGGTGGGGTTTCATTTCAACCCCACACCTTCTCTCTCTTCTCTCTCTCTCTAGCACTAAACTTAGAGCATTCTCGTGATGGGTTCGGATAAATACGATGGCACGAAGGGTATGGACGCGGGTTTTGAGAACTTGACTAGAGTGGCTCCTTCTCAGCATCCTGCTTCTCATCTGAGCCGGACCAACATCAATCCGGTAAGTACCCCCTTAATCTTTATCCTTTGACAAGACTTCTAGGCCTTAGCAGCCCCATTTTGAACGTCATTTGCATGCTAACCTTTAAGCTGCTTAGAAGACTTTTAGTTAGAAAACGCGAATTTTTATGCACGTGAGCAATGCTTTATGCTTTTTGTTTGTTGAAAGAATATAAACTATATACATGTGAATAGTAAAAATATGAACAATGCATGCCACAGTAAAAACGTGAACAGTGCACGTGAATAGTAAAAACGTGAATAGTGCACGTGAATAGTAGAAAACATGAATAATGCATGCTAACCGCAAAAAACATGAATAGTAAAAACATGAATAATGCATGCTAACCGCAAAAAAAAACCCGTGAATAGTGCACGTGAATAGTAAAAACGTGAGTAGTGCACGTGAATAGTAAAAACATGAATAATGCATGCTAACCACAAAAAGAACGTGAATAGTGCACGTGAATAGTAAAAACGTGAGTAGTGCACGTGAATAGTAAAAACGTGAACGGTGCACGTGAATAGTGAAAAAAAAGTAAACAACTAAATTAAACGCTTTTAACCCAAGTTAGAATTAGATTAAGCTCCTCGTAAGCACGCGGGAGAGTGGAACACCAAAGAATAATGAATTAACCAAATCCTATACAAATGATCCTACGAATGAAATCTCATAGAGTAACGATCCTAACTGACAGGAACTTCTAGGTTAGATTTAAACATAACCGAAAGAATAACTAGGTTAACAAACTTTTATTAGACGTATGCATAGAAGCGAGGTTCTCGAGGAGTAATGACTTTAGATTGGCCCTTTGCCTTACCCGTTCCGTTCCTTCCAGGTCATTAGCATTTCAGGGACCACCGAGGACATTCATACCTGGCATGCCATGCTTAGACCGGCGGCTAAAGCCCGGGTACGAGAGTTGGGCTTCGAGCCTTTCATCCTGGCGCTGCCTCGTGCCAACGGAGTGTGTGACCGGTTCGGCCTGCGCGCCTTATACGAGAGATGGGTAGACTCGACCCACACCTTTCACTTCTCGTTTGGGGAGATGACGATCTCGCCCTGCGACTTCTCCCTGCTGATCGGATTGCGGGGTAGCGGCATCCCGATCCCGCTTTTCCTCGATATGGTGCGTCCCCGGGTTGACCGAGCTGAGATATCTGCTCTGATCGGACCCGGAGTCTATACTGGTGTCAAGTCCACCCCGACGAAGTTTGTTACCACCTTTGGATTATTGGGTCGCAGGGACTTCTGTGACCGAGATGACACGGATCAGACCACTCACAGCTTCCTTCTGTACGCTTTACGCGAGACGATCTTCCGCACTAAGAGCGGAACCATACATGCGGGTCTCATTCAGGCTTTCCGTGATTTGGATGCGGTGTCGTCCTACGATTGGGCAGGAGCCGACTTGGCTTTTCTATATAAATTCCTGAACTTGACTTGCCGGAAGCGCAAGGATTTCGGTGGTTACACCTTTGCCCTCCTGGTACGCCCTCTATCCTTGGCTTGTCTCTTTATTCTTTTCACGATTTCTGCTTCTGACATCAGTTTCTACTAGCAGGTTTGGGCCTATGAGAGGCGGATTCTTCCGTGCACCCGCAGGAGTAGGCCGCGCGCGGTTAGGCTTCCACTTATGGCGAGGTGGAGTGACTTTGATTTGCGCACTGAGAGGAGCCGGACGGTGGCCCGACTCCTATTATGGATCGACACGCGGAGCTTGGGACAGGTGAACGTCTCCTAACTATGCTGGATTTTCGTTTGATCTTCTCTGACCTTTCTTTTGTTTTTCAGATTTCATTCAGATGGGACGACCTCGACTTTGGTCCCGATTATGCTTATGTCACCCGCATTCAGGGGCAGCAGTGTGTGCTCACCGGCCCGTGCGTGCGAGCATGGTATTTGGGCGACCGGGGTTTTACTGAGGTTAGCGCCACACATTGGACGCCTGGTGAGATTCCTGTGTCCATGTTTACGGTGAGGGTCATGCCCTTGTCGGACATCCGTCGCGATTTGACCCGTCGATTTGCCCCTCGAGATGTGGGGGACCACGCAGGGTGTCGCGTCCACTATTTATCGACTCTGTTGACCCCATTGGATCCTCCCGAGGTCGCGATGGATGTGGACCCTGCGGATGATGTGTTTTCGGCGGAGGCTGTTGCTGCGGTCTTTGGTCAGGAGGAGATTCCGGTGAGTGCTTTGACCTATTTATTCTTTATTTACGAGATGGTTATGGGTATTTATTGTGTCTTTACGTGCAGGAGGGTTCCTTGAGGAGCGCTCAGACGTCAGACTTTTTTGATGGTGCTCGGGCCCGGACTTCTGCGAGCGAGCCTTCCTATTATGCAGGCGAGTCCTCGGGCGTTGCCCGACCAGAGCAGCTTCGCCTTGGCACCCCCTTCCCGATCCCAGAGAGAGATTTCTCGACGATTCATTATGGCGAGGCGGGCGTAGCTTACTCCGGCGTTGAGATAGCCCCTTCCGTTTTCACCTCGAGGATGCCGTTCGATCCTCCTATTGCCTTGCATACTTCGAGGGAGACGTGTACTGATTACATGGGATTATCTGGTTATTTCAGAGAGCAGCTCAACCTGCGCTGTGCCGGCCACCTGGTGAGTATTCTTATTCTGTTTTAGTGTAGTGAAATGTATGCGTGTGATGCACATATGTATGTATGACTTCTGTTGTTGTCCATTTTGATGTTTTTTTTTCTTTTTTTTTTTACAGAGCGATCTTCATGCAAACGAGCAGCGGCTCAGTGAGTCGCAGCGGGATGCCGATGCTAGGGTCGGGCAAGTCTATCGAGAGAGAAATTCTCATTAGTCGGAGATGATGTGAGTGGAGACCGAGGGGCGTCTTGCCGCAGAGGAGATGACGCGAGTGGAGACCGCGGGGCGCCTTACCGTCAAGGAGGGTCGTCGGGTTGCCGAGGAGGCCTTATCTGCGGAGTGGGCTTCTCGTCTGAGGGACTTTGAGGACTTCTGGGATCTTCCTCCTTATTAGGCTCATTATTTGTAGTTTTCTCATTAGTATTACCCCGATGTATAGCTTGTATATAGGGAGAGGGGTGGATAGGGCGTAGGCTTTTTATATGAAAGAGGTAGGAAATGTAAAACTCATGATTCATAATACAATGCATTCAATAGATTATAATGATTCCAATCATCCTCTTCAAATATATTCACGCCTTTATTTATTTACAAACAACAGAAATACTTAGCCGCTTATACATTATTTTCATAATTGCTCAAAATATAACCACTGTTACCAGGATCCGCCTTTTTTCGGTTTTCGGATCCCGGCGATTTTTCAACTCTCCTTTTATTATCCCGGAATTTTCAAATGAGTGCCCTTTCGGGTTTTCACCCATTGGGATGTCCCTTATTGTTGCATAGGTCGCCCTTTGCGGGTTTTGAACCTATCGGGAATTTTTATTTCTTTTATTTCTTTTTTTTTACGAAAAGTATTTCTTAAGCCTATCCAGATTGGTAGGTTCGGAGAACTCCATGCCGTCCATAGTAGTTAGCTTCACTGCCCCTTTGCTTAGGATTTTCTTCACGAGGAATGGTCCTTCCTAGTTTGGCCTGAACTTGCCCCTAGGGTCGGTGTGCGTCATTTGGATCTGTTTCAGCACCAGGTCCCCTTCTTTGATAGGGCTGGACTTGACCTTTTTATTGAAGGCCCGGGCCATCCTTCTCTGATATAAATGCACATGATAAAGAGCCTCCATCCTTTTCTCGTCTACCAATGCCAACTGCTCACATCGCTTCTTCACCCATTCCGTCTCGGGAATCTCTACTTCTACTGCGATTCTCAACGATCGCTTTTCAATCTCAATTGGGAGGACGGCTTCGGCCCCATATACCAAGGAGAACGGTGTTGCCCCAGTTGACGTTCTAACCGTCGTGCGATAAGCCCATAAAGCGAGCGGAAGCTGCTCGTGCCAATTCCGGTGCGATTCTACTGTCTTTACAAGAATCCTCTTAAGGTTCTTATTTGCGGCTTCTACCGCCCCATTAGCTTGCGGGCGATACGGGGAAGACCTATGATGCTCAATATCGTACTCTTGGAAGAGACTTCTCACCTCTCCCTGAAACTGGACCCCCATTATCCGTGATCATGTGATGAGGCACTCCGAACCTGGTGATCAAGTGCTTTTCAATGAACTTCCTCATCTGCTTAGACCCCAACTTGCTAAACGATTCTGCCTCTACCCACTTGGTGAAGTAATCAATGGCGACTGCAATGAATTTGTGTCCGTTCGACGCATTAGGCCTCACCTCCCCGATGATATCAATGCCCCAAGCCGCAAACGGCCAAATAGGTGCTAACACGTGCAGTTCCATATCCGGTAAGTGATTATAATCTCCGTGGATTTGACAATCATGGCATTTCTTCGCATATTCGTTACAATCTCTTTCCATGGTGAGCCAATAGAAGCCTTGCCTTATGATTTTCTTTGCTAATACTGCTCCTCCCATATGGGCTCCACAAATTCCCGAGTGTACTGACTCCATTGCCTCACGGGCTTCTCCCTCATCCAAGCACCTCAATTGTAAACCATCGGCGTGTCTTTTGTAAAGCAAGTCATTGTGGACGACAAATTGCTAAGCTAACCTTCTGATCACAGCCTGATCCCTAAGTTCTGATTCTGCCGGGTATGTTCCACTTATCATGAAGTTTACGATATCGAAATACCAAGGCTTTTCATCTGCTCCCAACAACATTACATCTTCATAGCACGGTTTGTGGGACCTCCTCAGCACCAAAGGCTTCGAGGCAAGATTCCGAGGGTTATCCCATACTGACACCAAAGTGGCCAAAGCATCCGCTGCCTGGTTCTGTGCTCGAGGAATGTGATAAAAACGACACTCGTTGAATCTCTGCGCTAATCCCTCCAACTGGTCTAGGTATGGATGCAACCTTTCTTCCCTTACTTCCCAGTTTCCATGTGCTTGTTCGATAATCAATTTTGAGTCGCCCCAAATTTCAACATATAATGCTCCTAGTGCTGCTAATGACTCTAACCCGTAGATGCACGCTTCATACTTGGCCATATTATTGGTGAGAGGGAAGGATAAATTCTTTGCCATTGGGACCCTTTCTCCTTCTGGTGAGATAAGTAGCACTCCTACCCCGGCTCCATTTGAGTTAACCGCTCCATCGAAGAACATTTTCCACGGTATAACTTCGATTGCGTTCAAGTGCTCATCGGGGAAATCATAGTTTATCTCTTCCTCTTCCGCATTTAGAGGCTGATTGGCCAGAAATTCTGCTACGGCTCTCCCTTTAATAACCTTTTTCGTTACATATTCGATGTCAAATTCGGACAAGAGCAACAACCATCGGGCTAGCTTCCCTATTAAAGACGGAGTTTGGTACAGATACTTTACGGGATCCATCCGGGAAATAATGATCACTTTGTAAGATTGAAAATAGTGTCGTAGTTTCCTTGTTAGCCATACTACTGCCACGCACGTCTTTTCGATCATGTTATATTTAAGCTCGTATTCCAGGAACTTCTCACTCAGATAATACACCGCGTGCTCCACACCGGTGTCCCCTTCTTGGGCCAGCATTGCCCCAACAGATCGCTCCTCGATTGCTACATAGAGGAGAAGCGGTTTTCCAAGTTTAGGCGGTCTTAAAACCGGTGGATTAGACAAATAGTTCCGGACACTCTCCAACGCTTGCTGGCACTTATCATTCCAAACCGTGGGTTGATCTTTCCGTAGCAGCTTAAAGATAGGCTCGCAGATCGCAGTGAGTCATGATATGAACCGACTGATATACTGAACCTGCCCCAGGAATCCTCTCACTTCTTTCTCATTCTTTGGCGCCGACATTTCTTGTATGGCCTTTACTTTGTCGGGATCCACCTCAATCCCCTTGTTACTGATCACATAGCCTAAGATCTTCCCCGATGAAATGCCAAAGAAGCACTTCTTCGGGTTCAACCTTAGCTTGAATTCTGCAATTCGGGCAAAAAGCTTCTCAAGTGCAGCGAAATGCCCCTCTTTCGTCTCTGACTTGACCATCATGTCGTCCACATAGACTTCCACCTCTTTGTGTATCATATCATGGAACAGTGCCGTAGCCATCCGTTGATAAGTTGCCCCGGCATTTTTCAAACCAAACGGCATTACTCTATAGCAGTATGTTCCCCACTCAGTTGTGAACGAGGTCTTTGCCTTGTGCTTTTCTGCCATTTGAACTTGCATGTAGCCCATGAAGCCGTCAACATTCGTGTGCAAGACGCTCGATGCTGCACTGTCAATTAATACGTCGATGTGAGGCAATGTGAATTCATCTTTTGGGCAAGCCTTGTTGAGATCTCTATAATCGACGCACATTCTCACTTTATCGTCCTTCTTCGCGATTGGCACTACATTTGCGACCCAGGGGGGATAGTCGATTACTTCGATGAATCCTGCTTCTAACTGTTTCTTCGCTTCCTCTCTGATCTTATCCGCCCATTCCGGCCTCATGCATCGGAGTTTCTGTTTCACGGGCTTAGCATCGGGGTATGTTGGAATACGGTGAGTTACGATTGATTGATCGATTCCTGGCATGTCTTCGTATGTCCAAGCAAACACTATTTCGTATTTTTTTAATTATTCTCTCAAATTCTTTCCTCTCTTCAGTAGTTAATCCTTGAGCAATTTGTATAAGTTTAGGATTTTCATCCGTGCCAAGGTTGAAAGTTGACATTTCTATTGTATTGATTTCAAATGTAGGCATGTTATATGAATGAGAATGCATGGAATGATCAGAATCAACATCAAGCAAGTAAGAAAAATCAGAATTCATTTCATTGATAGTATTGGCGAGTACATCATCGGATTCAAATAAAGCAGTAATACAATTTTCATCATCGGGGTTCTCGGGTTTCTCATAGTCCTTGGAGGTACTGGGCTCGTCCACCGCTCCCACAGTTGCCTCAATAGTGATGACCTGCTCCTCGGTATTCAGATCTAACATCATGATCTCCTCGACGAAGCAGCTCGCCTCTCCTTTGCCCCAGCTGGTGACATCATTGAAGATCTCAAAGCCTGGCAGAATCTTTCCTTCGGCGATAGTCCATGACTCGGGAGTCCCAGAATAAACCTTCCCGTGTCCCTCATTCACAAAATACTTCTTTAGGCCCACCTTTCCTTCACCACCGGTGTTGGACGGACCTCCCAGCTCATATCCCAAACCCCTCCGGGTTTTCTGACTCTTGAAGTCCGGAGATTCTGGCAACCCTTGATGGTGTGCTCCCAAGCCCATACCGGGGATAAAACCCCCTTTCATCATCTTCACCACATCGGCGGTCATGCTAGATTGTATATCCCTGAAACTTGGAATCCGGAGAAAAGCTGAGGCTCAATTCCCAACGCCGCCACTGAACTCAATTTCTCAGCCCTGATCGTCACTATCTCCTCCCCGAAGGGAAATTTGATCATTTGGTGGAGCGTGGAGGGCACCCCTCATAGCTTATGGAACCATGGGCGTCCCAACAACACAGCAAAAGTCACTGGTATATCCAGCACAGTGAACTCTGTTTCTTCCTCGTGCGGCCCCACCTTCAGCTTGGCCTTAGAGACTCCTTCAATGTGCCCGCGGCTATCATCGTAGGCTCTGATCACGGTTTCCGAGGCAGTCAAGTCTCCTCTTTCCACTCCCAACTTGGACAAAAGTTTCAGCAGGCAAACATTAATGGCCGATCCATCATCAACCATCACACAGCTAGTCTTCTTCCCGTTGATTTCAGCTCGGATGTATAAAGGCTTGTTGTGAGCCTTACCCTCTTCCGGGAGATCTTCGTCGGTGAAAGTGATTTCAGTCTTCTTCTGGGCCATAATCGCCCCTACTAGCGCTGCCGGCTTAGTATCGGTAGAAATGACCAAATTCTGCAGCTCCTTCATCAGATTCTCACGGTGGTACTTGGAATGACATAGGACTTCCCACACCGTAGACTTAGCTTGTGTTTTCTTCAACTGCTCGAGGACTTGGTCATCTGGCTTGGGAGCCGATCCTTCCCCTATTTCTATCTCAACCATGGGTGCCTTCCCTTCGGCCACCCGACCTGATCTTGTCATAACGGCGATCTCCGGCTCATCATCAGATTCGTCCCAAATATTGATAGGAATTCTCCGATCAGCATCCTCCTCATCCGAGGAACTTTCCCAAATGTCCACCACCATCAGATCCATTACGTGAGGGACGTTTGAATTCAAATACAAGGGATCCGCTGATCCATACACAGCCCAGCCTATCAAATCATCATAGTCCCTAAGGGACACTTTGTTCATCCTTCTTGCCGCCATCGGAATTACGCCTCTTCGTATGCACATGAGCTGCACCTTATCACTCATCGTCTCTTGACACTGCTCGTAGTGGTACCTCCATCTCCTAGCGTAATCCACAAACGGTTCCTCAGGGAATTGCCTGATCCTATCCAGATCTTCCAGGGATCCCATCCATGGAACATACATCTCATACCTTGACACAAAAGTATCCCTAAGAGGTATCCAATGACCCATTTCTTCCTCTGATAGGCCTTGGTGCCACAACAAGGCTTCTCCCGTGAGAGTTTCAGGGAAGTGTTCATGTAACTCACATTGAGGGAACCCCGCGTCATACATATGGTTGCGGAACAACGTTGCGTGCTCCACGGGATCCCGATATCCGCCATACTTGGGCATTGCCAACACCGCTTCAGGTGTTTCATAAGAGGGTGAGTCTGGTGTTTGCTCCGCAAGCATCCATACTGTATATTCCTTAATAAACCTCTTGGTCATTGCGGCCCAATCGCACTTGATACGCATTGGGAGAGACATATACCACATTAGCGGCTCCCCCATCAGTGAATTGCAAAACAGACAAGTGATCTCTTCTTCGTTAAAACCCAAAGGCCCCATGGCCGATAAGTAAAAGTGAAGGTGTTCCATCGGATCCTTATTGCCATTATACTTACTGACAGCTGGCAATGGACGCTTAATAGGCCCAATTTGGAGCGCAAAACACTCTGCATTCCTATCTTTAGCTTTCTTGTACTTCTCTAGGAATAGATCGGACAACTGTTCCCAATCATGCTTGCAGGAGTCGGGCAATGAGTGGAACCACCTCAAAGGCTCACCTATTAACGAATGGTGGAACCACTGAGCCACCTCGTCCACCCCAAAGGATTCAACAAACATATCATGCATGTACTCGCGCAAGTGCACATCGGGATTCTCCACTCCACTGAATAAACTCAACTCTAGCACAATGGTTCGAGATGACCCTTCCCCAGTCTCTTCGGCACTATCTTCATCATACGGTGCTCCGCCGTCTAACCCTTCATCCATCGGTTCACCCTCCTGCTCCTTGCCAAGGAAGGACACTTATAAACCATTTCCATCATTACTCTTCTCATCGGAGTCCAACAACTCCTCTTCATTTTCCCCGAAGGATTCCATGACTAAATTTGCTCCGAGCCCAGACCCGATCATGCTCACCCTATGGTTAGGCAATGGATTACGCCTAGTGGAAGGGTTCGCTGATGAAGGATCAGCTATCTTCTTTTCCTCAATCAAATCCTGAATCTCGTGTTTCAGTCTCTCGCAGTTCTCAATAGTGTGCCCATAATTACTGTGGAACTCACAGTACCCCCTAGCTTGTATCTGCGGAGTAGGCGGTGCTTTGTTATAAGGAGTGAGGGCTTTCAACAATCCCTTCTTCTACAACCGTTCGAAAACTTTTGCATAGGTTTGATCAAATTTGGTGAACTGCCTCTTCTCGATAGCATTAAGATCAAGCACTTTCACTGCGGCTGATTCTGTACTCGCGCTTGGCCCTTCGACACTATATCCAGACTTTGTCCACTTGGTATAAGCTTTCTTCGGCTCTCCGTCCCCCTCGAATGTCAAGGCGCAGCTATACATCTGATTGAAATCGGTAAAAGGCATATACCGCAGCTCATTCTTAATATACGGCAACGTGTTGCCAATTGCCATTCGGATCTGATCCTGCTCAAGCGGCTTTTGCTTCATAACCGCCGCCTTGGCTCTCCACCTCCTCACAAAATCGGAAAAAGACTCACTAGTTTGTTGCTTAGTGCTTTCCAGCTCCTTTAGAGTAACCTCAAGCATAGTGTTGAAACTATACTGAGCGATAAATGATTTCGCCAACTCTTTCCAGTCTCTCTTCGTCACCAACGGCAACGCGTGAAACCACACGAGGGCAGCCCCCTCCAGGTAAGTATTGAACAGTCCAAGAACTTGTTCCTCAGTTAAGATCATGTGTTTCATCACAGCAATATACTGATTCATGTGGGCAGTGGGATCCCCAGTTCCATCAAACTTCTTCATGTCAGGGAGCCGAAACTTCAAAGGTAAAGCAGTTGCCAACAAACAATTCTTCAAATTATAAAAGTCCTCACTTCCGGAGCTTCCCCCACACAGATCCTGCACCTCCTGAGTAATGTGTTGCTTCCATTCCTCTTCCTTAGCTTTCTCCTTCTCAAGCTGTTTCTGGATGTAATCCTGATAGTCATCCTCGTTCCCGAAGCGGGGACCAGTGTTCACCTCATTCTTAGCGCGCTTACTACCACTCTTGTTATCCTTCAACGCAGCTCAGCTAGCTGGGCCAAAATTGCGGCCAACTGATCATTAATGTTGTTCACAGAGTTTTCCAATTCGGCCACCTTTTCGTCGGTTGCAGACATACTGGCAGAAGACTGAGTATACTCGGACGAAGATGATTCAGAAGCCACAACTGCCGATTCGGAACTGTCAATCTGTAGCTGATCAAACTGCCTGACTAGCCGGTTACTCTCGCGAAACCACAATCGCTTAATGATGAAGTCTGCGTGAACGGCGTCCATTAGTATGTATGCATGATTTTATATGCATGATTCGTGGTGTGTGCGTTTATTTATTTACGGATATATAAGATAAGAAGAACAAACGTCAGTCTAATTACACGTATCACAACATCTCTCTTCCACCCTTATTCCTCCACACACTCGACGGTCCAAGTCTCTTTCCTAGGATTTTGGTTTGGGGCACACATTGCGGTCCAGGGGACGCGTGATGCCGTCGATTATTGCGGAAAAATTAAATCATCCATCAGACAATACAGTTCGTTTTGACGTATCAACGTTCAGTGACTAAGATATCGACCAAATGGATTGTTCTTTCGAATAACTCGTCCCTCGTTATTTTGCGAGATGCATCAGTTCCGGTTTTGATACCCTTTGAACGCATCTCGGTTTTTAGACGTGGTACGAATTATTCTTCTGGTTCAATCGTTCGTTATTGACAATGATTCGTTCCCTTTTATTTGCGTGGGTTCGTGTCTCGATTTTTGGATTACGACGAGATCTTTTGGATCTATCGAGAGACGTAACCACGTGTTTACTTAGTGATGAAATCACTTTTTATTTTAAGGAACGGACTCATCGCGTAACGTGTTTGTTTTTAGCGTTAAGAATCCGTTTGCTCGTTTTGGCTATGTAAAAAGACGGCGAGTCTTATTTGAGCGCACGATAATCTTTTGGCTATTAACAACTTTTATTTCTTTCCAATTTACGGGATATACCATCCTAGCGTGGTTATAGAAAATCAACGTTTCGTTGAATCACATGCTTATTCGAAGCAGGGATATTACCGTTCTTTTTTTCATTTAGGCACGAGTCAAGCAAACACGCAGATCGGGCCATACTTCTTGTAGTTTTGGTAACGGTCGAAATGATCGAGCCATTAGTCAAACCCACAGTCTCGTCCATATGGCGCAATTATGCAGTTTAGCTTAATTCGGCTTTATGATTTTAAACGGCGTACATACCGGCTCGAGGCACGTATTTAACGGCATTGGTTCATTTTCTTTAACTACCATCGGGATGGATATATATCGTAGATACAGAATGATTTTGGTCATTTTTGTCTTTTATTTCCTTTTATTTTTTTTAGTCACTTTTGCGGATACATCCATTTCTCTTTAGAACAACGCCAGGCATAACGTAAGAGCTCGTCTTTTATTCGGAAGGGACGGGTCACGTTTGCAAAACTCTTTACGTTACAACAGGGTCATTCAAAACAGAAATGTTCTTCGTTTTCGTTTTGTCATGATTTCGCTTTATCCCAACGTATTTAAAGAATGTGAATAACGGCTATCGTTAATATAATCTTTTGAATCGAGATATAATTATCCTTAATATCAAAACGCTTTGTACTAATACGTGCTTACGTCATAACGTATTTCCTGAACATGTGCCTTCTTCGGGATACGGAAAGGGACCAGGCGGGTCGCACAAGTCCATTCATACGAGATGACTAAGTCGTCTTTAGTTCGCATTGTTTCGATGTTTTGGGGTAGTTTGTATATCGATTTAAGAGTATATATTAACGCATCGCTTCATTTCCCTTACATATTTTAGGATTAGAAACGCATCATGGCAATTTGAAAACACGAACTGATTCATTTATCACATAAAAAATAGTAACGGGTAATCCTATGGCAACTTCTAAGGCTACTATATGCTGACACGGCTGATCGCGGGACCTCACAGGACCGCACAAATTCGCCCCTAACGAATGGATGGGGATCCTTTGGCACCTTACTGTAAGGGGGAACTTACACTAGCCTCTTTCGAGCGACGAATGGACTCTCGCTAGAGGTTTCGCGGAAATTACCCAAAAGGTTTGCAATAATGCTTATGAATGCATACGAAAAGAAATAATACGATCCGTCCCCGTTAAGGACTTAATACACGCCTTCCGGAATCAAATTTCTCGCTTCCCCAACAGAGTCGCCACTTGTTAGACAAGTTGCCGACAGCCTCGCCCGGACGGACCGGGGGGTGGACACCTCATGGCGACGTAAGCGGTGATTGGCGTCGAAAGCAACCAATCATGGAATCGAGCTGCTCGGCAGGACCGGAGCTCGGAGTATGGAAGAGTCGCCACCCACGAATGGGAAAATGAACACCGATCCCTTGCGGGAGACCGGTGAGGGTTCGGGAAACTTAGATACGAGCCGAGAAGGCTAGCTCCTTTCCGGAGAAAGGCTACTAGGCACCCCGGCATCGCCCGGTTCCACCGGCCTCCTACTCAGCGTGTTAGGCGATAACGGACTAATCACATATTTCTTTAAATTTGAAATTCATTTGAAACCTTTTCTTTCTCGCTTTGAAAACCGTTTTGAGCATGTCATTACAAGCCACTTTAGTAAAGAATCACCCATTTTGCATAAATTTAAAATACATAGGAGAGAGAGGGGGAGAAGAAAGAATTGATTTATTCACAGTGTGATTTTATGCTTTAGACTATACACTAATTCTAAGCTAATCTCATTCCCCAAAAAACGAGTTTATTTGCATGATTCGTACCTTAATCGCCGTTGGAACGATTTAGGTACGTTTCAAAACCCCGTTAATTTACATGACATCGACTCAAATCGCCGTTGGAACGACTCGAGCGTTTGAAAACGTGAGATAAGAAGTTTTAACAAAAAACATGGTTAAGCATACAAGTCCATTTATTTTTGTACAAAATCACTTAGACAAGAAAACGATTCAAAACTCTATTATTTACAAATAGAAAATGATTTTAATTACAAGGTTCGCTCAATCCGCCATTGGATCGGATTAAGGTTTCAACACGTGATATTTTGGAAATGGTTTAAAAATGACAAAAAACGTTATTTACACTTTAGGAATATCTAGAAAAGCTTTTAATTTAAACAAACAACTTGAAATCTCTTTTTGTCTTTTATTTTCCCATTTTCACTCAATTAGCCCTTACTTGAACATCATTACAATAATTAACAAATCAAGGCCAAATTTACCCAATCAAATATATTTTAAAATATATACATATATACAAAAATAAAATAGAAATACATATATATACATAGTTTTATCTAAAAATAAGGATATATCTATAGATAAAAATGAGTAAGAAATACTATATGATATAATAAAGAAAATGAGAAAGAATACTAAATATAATACATTTTTATTTTAGTTAAAGCTATGTAAAAATAATGGGCAAAAATCCCAAAATAAGAGAATAT
Source organism: Euphorbia lathyris (assembly GCF_963576675.1). Taxonomy (NCBI): domain Eukaryota; kingdom Viridiplantae; phylum Streptophyta; class Magnoliopsida; order Malpighiales; family Euphorbiaceae; genus Euphorbia; species Euphorbia lathyris. The sequence continues at coordinate 17,890,444 of NC_088910.1, read as the reverse complement.
CATTTATCCCAAAATGGTTTCACCTAATAATAGCTAATATAACCCAAACAACCCAAAAACTATATATACATATATTACTTTATAACATTAAATGCAAACAAATTAAATTTCAACATGAACTAAATAGCTATATAATACATAATTAGTGGTTATAGGACTTAAAAATAATTTTTATAAACATATTACATAATTAAATACATATGTACACAAGTATAAATATCAAAAAGTTGAGAAAAGAGGGTTAAAAGGGTGATTTTCGGATTCCAGCAGATTACCGACGGACAATCCGTCGCTAATCTGCTGTTAGTGACAGAAATGATAGAATATCGGAAACAGTCCCTATACTTTTCAGATTTATTCAAATGCTTTAGATTAGATCTATTCTATCATTTTGGACCTCCGAACTACCAAAATAGGATCATAGTCTATAACGGAGACTCCTAAAACGACGTTTTATTTTTAAACGTTATTTTAGAAATATTTTCAAAACTTATAATTACAACGTTTTTTAATCCCGAACTACCTTTGAGTCGGATCACGGTTCGTATTGGGATATTAAAACGAGGTTTTTTATTTCAAAAACAAAACCAAACGTTTGTTTAACACGAGACGAAAATTAAATAAATACGGAATAATAAATAAAACGTGATAAATAAATAATTAACTAAATAAATAAAACTTTAGAATAAATAAATAAAATGAATAAATAAATAAATAAAGGAAATAAATAAAACGAGTCTAGTCCTAGGACCTCAAGATCGGTATTGACAGCTGAAGTCGGTTGATTCCACGAATCGTGATTTTTCGGTGCTTTTGGTGAAATATTTAACTTTGGAAAATTTGGATTTTTTAGGAAAAAAATGTTTTTCCCAAAAAATTCACTTTCTCTCTCTAAAAATTTCCTTAGAGTGAGAAGCTCTCCCAAAAAGTCCTCCTCGAATGCATGGGGATCCGTGTCTTTTATAGGCACGGATCCCAAAAAAAATTTTGGGCGTAGCCCGAAGGGCGTCGGGCTACGCCCAACCAACGTTGGGCATCCGTCCAACAGACGTTGGCGTTCGCCCAACGTCGTTGGGCGTCCGCCCAACGGATGTTGGGCGCGCGCGCCCCGCTGCCGCTGGACGTGCGCCGGCTGCCGCTAGGCGCTCACCCAACGCCGCTGAGCACCCGCGAGCCGTCCACTCGACGACCGCAACCCCTACAGATCCTCTCGTGATTATTATTATTATTATTGCTTTAAATTATCGGAACCAACCGCTTCAATCGTCTTGTTATGGGTTTTCGTCACAGGTCCTCCGACTTGGTGTCTACAATAGGCTAACTTCGTTATGCACCTCAAAGAGATTAATAAGCCCAAGGTCACTATCCCCTTCCTCAAGGATAATACCCCCACTTTCCTCACACATACAAGTAAAGTTAGGCTCAAGGGGCATTTTATCAAACACATGGGGAGCATCCCTTGCAACATGGGTTTCCCCAACATGCTCACCTACAAACAACCTCTCCTCCTCATCCATACATGCATTTAAATCCTCATTAACAATTTTATTAACAATAAATCCACAATGAGAACTTAAATCTACTTCAACACCACCAACAACCAAATCCTCACTAATAATAGGCATACCCACAACTTCTACATCAAGAGTTGAAAGTTTTGGATTTACCTCTTCATTGTGTAATAGAGGACAGATTTGGGATGAATCCTTAGGAGGCAAAATAGTGGTTGCCCTTTGGAGCCTCTTCATCTCTTCATGCTCTAAGTGCTCCCTTATCTTTTTTAGTATTTTGTCATATAGGAGCTCCGTCTTCCTCAGCTCGGCTCCAAGGCGTTCCTTTAAGGCTTGTGACAAACTCGGTTGAACCATAGTCGAAAGAAGTCTCCGTTCAAGGAAAACGATCGGCTCTGATACCAACTGATACAGATCGGTTTTATCTGAAAGTTTTAATCGTAAACTTACAAAGAATACCAACTTCTCTAGCTAAACTAGAAGGAGTGAATCCCAAGTTTCATGGACTAAATCCATAGGAATATTGAAATCCCCATTGTTGAAGGTGAAAACCTTAACAAACTTCACAAGGAAGAAGATATAATATTGATTGATAAAAAGTTTCTTTTTTTTACAATGAGAAAGAGATGAATTTATATCATCTCAAAAACCTAATTGCCAAATTACAAAAGGGTAAATTATCTAACTAATTAGAACACAAAACTAAAGGGTAAATTGGGTTAATGGTAAAGGGGTGGCATGGTTCTAAATAAGGAGTGGTAGAGTTGCAATTAGGGAGTGGCAAAGGTGTAATTCAGGAGTGGTCCCAAGCATGAAGAACTTGGTGAAGAAATATCCTACAGACGGGACATGCCCCGCGTAAGCCTGGTTACGCCCCACGTGGTGCAGCTCCTGATCCTGGCGCGTCTTGTTGATGGGGTTTACTCGTGGCGTCTCTAGTGTTACACCCCGCGTAATGGACCTCCTGAGTAAAACTCGTTCCTTATGCTTGATCTGCGCCCGCGTATGAGGAATCACCCTCCGCGTCCTTGGGGGTACGTCCCACGTACATGACCTCCTGGAACTGGTTCTCTTGAAGGTTCGATCCATGCTCTGCGTATTGGGCCCTACGCTCCGCGTGGAATGCCTTAGTGACCTCCCTTCCACGTGTCTTCCCCTTTTCTCGGTGGCTCCGGATTCACGCCCCGCGTGTTCTATTTTACGCCCTGTGTAGAGCAAGATGCCCTCATCACAGTCCCTTGATTCCTGACCCATATAGGCTGCTACTGCTGCTTCAACTTCCTGCATGAACATTTGCAGAGATGAATTTTGTATGTCCTGTATGATGGGTATAGTAGGGAGTGTTGGTCCCTTGTATGGTTGCAAGTATAGTTCCAAGGGGGGGTTAGGAACTATTTAAACTTTTTTGCAATTAGGGCAGACTTCTTTTTCTAAGGAAAAAGGTTTTAACAGCGGCGCTGAGTAAACAGCAAGATACTGGCTTAGTCAATTGGTAACTAGGTCAGTTTCTTAGCTTGAGTCAGGAGATAGCACTTAGAGTCTATTCCTGAGCTCAGACGTTCAACGCGCACAACTCAACTTGACCTCTTTACTTGGTCAGTTTTTGGTTATTTTAAGCAAGCAATATAAATAAGGAGTTAAAGGTAAGAAATACTTCACTCAGCAGATTTATCCAGGTTCGGCTTCTTCTAAGCCTACGTCCTGTCCCCGGAACACGTTCCGAGATTTCGAATCCTCTACTGAGCTCTTTAAAGGTAGAGCCTCAAACCTTTTACAATATCAGCAACTGAGTATGACAAGAGTACCTTCCTCTATACCTCTACTCAATCCTAATCTCTCGCTGAGTACTAAAACCGAGTACTCAGCCTCTCCTTTCTATCTCTAGAAATGATAAGTGTTTTGTCCTATACAAAGATTTGCTAAGACACTTTAGACGATTGAAACAATCACTCTAGACTTTTACACATATATAAGAATTATAGTGTAAGAAATTTGCTTTGCTTCTTTGCTTGCAGAACTTGTAGAAATTTGGTCAGCGTAATGGCTTGATCAAGTTCTGTGTAGAGTGAAGCTTCTGATGGCACTATTTATAGAGACGTCTGGGCATCGGTCATTTCAAATTTCGAAATAACCGTTGGAGGGAAACGGCTATATGTCGTTGTCATCCTGACTTGCTCAGAGCTCTCGGCCAATTAGAATTGTGTATCTTCTGTCCTCGGTCAGCTCAGCAGACGGTCTCTCCTTTTATGGTAAAGTCAACTGGACAGCATACTGTGTCGTCTGAACTTTGCCCAAAGGGGAAATACTTTGTCTGGAAGTTTTCCTTCGCCAGCTGCTGTCTTGTACGCTTTGTCGAGACTACTCAGCAGCTTCATCTTGAAGTTGTTCCCGAAGGTCTTCTAGATCCTTCCGTTTGCTGAGTTGCGTTTTGTTCAAAACGGCAACGTCTTGACATACGCGGGCCGAGTTGTACTGAGTTATTTGACTTGGGCCTTGGCTTCCGTATTGGGCTTGGGCCTTTTAATCCTTATGTCTTATAACAGTTTTAACTCAACATTGAACAAACACATTAGTAGAATAAATCAAAGCATTTAAACTTAGTGTGTTTAGAATATGTATTTTAAATTATACTTAAACAATTTTGTCAAATCAAAATTATATGGAAAGATGTTTCAACAGGGAGAGTTGAGATCCCTGAAGTACGTAGAGTATAAATCGCTGTGGTAATAGTATCAGCAATCCCTGTTGAGGAAGGGTTTGATAGTCCATCAGTCGTCATCTTTGTTCATGATGAAACTCTAAAAGATTGAGAGTTCCATGCTCACCGCACCAGTTTATATTTGTGAAATGTAGCTCTAGCTAGAGTCCTGCACTATGAGGCGTTGTTGGGATCGATAGGGACACTCTGATGACAAAGTCAGTATTGAGATTGTGAATAATTGTATTGGCAAGAGCTCTTTTAGTAAATCAGAAAGCATACATTGAATACATTGAGATAGAGGTATTTATATAGATTTTTGTAACCTTTGAGCATTAATAGTGTAGTACAGAAACAGTCGTCATCTTTGTTCGTGATGAAACTCTAAAAGATTGAGAGTTCCACGCTCATCGCACCGGTTGATATTTGTGAAATGTAGCTCTAGCCGAAGTCCTGCACACGTTGGGATCAGTGGGGACACTCTGATACCAAAGCAAGTATTGAGATTGTGAATAATAATAATTGACAAGAAGAATTGTAGGTGTCATTTGGTTTGTGGAATATAATAGTTATTCCATAGGAATAGAATATGAGAATAGAATATGTATTCCTTAGGAATATCTATTCCATTCTTATGTTTGGTTGATAGAATGTGATAAAAATGAATAACTATGTTTGTAGCTCAAATAATAACATTACCTTCAAGTATAATTTCTTGTTTATTTTAGAAAATTTCATTATTACCGTCAATTATTCAAATATTTAATATATATTAAAATCGGAAAATGATAAAGAACTAAAAATGGGCAAACATGAAAACAAGAGATATGCAAAAAAAGCCAAAAATACAAAAACCACAAAAAATGAGAAAAACACAAGAAATAAAAAAACACAAAAAACACCGAATACAAGAAAAACACAAAATGAGCTAGCCTATCTATTTCTTTTTCTTGTGTTGCGATGACTGACTTCGCTCATGCTGAGCTCGAGCTGCATGTTCTTTCTCCCCCGTTTTGTCAACTTCAGGGAGTCTGAAAGCATCAGTTAATACAGGGCGAGTCAGTTCTTGGGATAGCTCCTTAAGCTTCTCAGCGCTTTCATTTACGCTATCAAAAATGGCAACTCCATCAGCTGAGACCTCTTCGGGTACTTTGAGATCAGCAGCACTGAGCATATTTACGCTGAACGCTTGAGCTTTACCTTGCCAGATAAGAGCTTCAGTAAGGCCAGCAAAGATTTGGTGGAAGGTTTTTAAGAGAGCTGTGTCGTAATACTGACGTTGGATGTTGTTATGACGAATGTGATTGAAGGTCTGTTGTGCGAGAGTCATCATCTCGTTCTGCTTCATTGCGTCAGTATCTATCTCTTGCTTATTCAGATTAAGCAACCTTGTAGCCTCACCAATTTGCTCTACTGAGCACTGATTGTACGACACCATTTGCTCGTTGGTCTTAAGTTGCTCAGTATGAAGCTGAGCAAAAAGCAGTTTGAGTTCAGATGAAGTGGCATAGTCAGTGTTCACAGCTGACAATTTCTGGACTTGTTGATGGAGAGTTTTCAGGTGTTGCACGGTTGTCAGCTGGATCTCATCCAACTTGGCAATTGAATCCTGCTTAGCTTGCTGTGCTTGGAAGGACAAGACGACGTTCAGCAGATCCTTGAGTCCTTTAACTTCATTGAGAAGCTGAGTGACCTGGGAGAGCTGGGTGGTCTCAAGAATTGAAGATCCAGCAGCAGGAGAGGTGGAATGTTAAAGGTCTCTGATTAATGCTTGCACTGAGTCAATGATCTTTTTACCGGACTCAGTGGCATTCAGATGGCTTTGTGAACCTTCAGGGACCTCAGTATGACCGGAGGGAAGAGGAGTGAAAGGAGTAACCTGGTCAGTGACTGGAATAGTATGCTCAATCTGCACTTGAGTTGTAGGAATAGTTGATTGATCGGCAGAGAGTTGAGTTTGAGAAGTTGTAATGCGAATACTGTCTGTGCTGACGGCAGAGGTGTGCGGAGTCAGCACCATGCTTGAGGAAATAGCATGAACAGTAGACGGCTCAACCTGACTGGTTGATGTTGCGGAAGTATTGGGGTCGGCATGTTCCTGTTGAGAAGAAACAGAGGCTTGTTTTTCTAATGCCGCCGATGTAGTGGAAGTGGATTGGCGTTTGAAAAACTTGAGTTTGACGCTAGAAGGGTCCTTAGTTGTCTTTGAGACGACAAAGTCAGGAAGAGTTGGTATTTGCACAGGAGGTTCACTGACTAGCTTCTCACTGGCCTTGACCAACTTTCGCCTTCTACGAGGTGGAGTGTCAGTATGATCAGGTTCTCCTGAGTGAGAAGGGGAAGATTCTTGTTGCTCAGTATGAGGCTGGTCAGCTTGCTCTTCAGCTGGATCAACAGTGTGTTGGTCGAGTACTTGCTCAACTCCAGCAGCCAACTCAGTATCGGCATGCTCAACCTCAATCTCACTGGCTGTTTCTTCAGAGTCCTCAGCGTCATCCTGACCGCTGGATTCTTCCTCTTCTTCTTCGGTACTGTCATCGTCAAGTTCTTCCTCAACTTGAGAGATGAAGTGATCACCTAGTTGAACCTCATGTTCATCATGCTCAGGTTCTGTACCTTGACACTGGGTGAAGTGAGAGTCACCCGGTACAATGAAATCAGTAGGTATGGCGTTCAGTGGAGCCAGTGTTGAAGACTTCTGCTTCTTCTGAGGTTGCTCCACAGCTTCCTTAGTTCCAGGCTCACCTTGCCTGCTTCTTTTCTCAGCTGACTTACCAGCTGACTTCTGCCTCTCGGCTGGAGACTCAACGTTTTTGGTAGGAGTCTCAGCAGTTTTCCTCTTGCGGGAAGCTGGGGCCTTAGTCCTTCGCCCTTTCTTAGGCTCAGCAGTTCCCTCAGCTTGGCCAGCAGCGGCAGCTTTACCTTTCTTCAAGGGCTGTCCAAACTTTAATGCTCTCAGCGAGGCAGCTGTGATCTCAGATCCTCGATTCTTCTCCTCACCTTCAAGATCAACCTTATGGTCAATGAGGATTCTGGTGATGAGTGATCCAAGCCGCATTGTGCCAGTGCTTCGAAGGAACCCAGCAACGAGAAAGACCGGCATGTTGATGGGGGTGTACGTCAGCATGTGCCATATAAAGCACTGCTCGAAATTTGTTGCTGATGTAGTGCAGTTGATCTTCGGGTAGATGAAATAGGTCAGCAAGTAATGAGCCATCTTCTGGTGCTGACCCATTGATGAAGCTGAGACTTCTCCTGAGTGACCCTCAGGTTTGCAAAAGTTGTGTGCATAGTCAATTTTATCCTGATCTCCCGATCTTCTCAGCCTTGCTCCCTCAGTTTTTAGCTTGAGAAGATTTCCTATGTAGAGAGGGTTGATGAAGATGGTTTTCCTTTTCACCTCAGTGCACAGGTAGTCAGTGTTGTCATTTGCAACTTTGAGGTTGTGGTAAAACTCCCTCACTAGGTCAGGATAGGTTTCATGCCTAACCGAAAACAGCTCAGTCCAGCTGTTTTGTGAAATCCATTCGCAGAAGGGTTGTTCGTTCTGTACGAAGTGTTCTGAGACCCATCTGGAGAGCTCAACTTTCCATTCTCGTACGTTCTCAAAAACTTTGGAGTAGGTGCGAACTTTCACAGTCTTTCCTTGACTAGAGGTTTGGCCAGTTTTTCCCTTGCTCGGCGTAGGAGGATTTCCAGTGGGTTCATCGGAGTTGGACTTTTGGTGGCCGGCACCGGAGGTATTGTAAGAAACCTTAGTCATTTTCGAGGATGGGGAAGGTTTAGAAGGATCTTGAGAGAGAAAGTTTCTTTGCCTTAGAATTTGATTAAGCGTAAAGAATAAAAAATGGGGAATTACCCATTATTTATAGATGGAATGAGCGGTGTGGATTTAATCGAATCCATGTGTCAGTTTTGCCTTGGGATTGTGTACCGACAAAGATCCTGACATTTATGACACATACGGCGAATACGTCATCCTAGGGCTATACGCGTGCTATTGCATTTATGCTAACGGATCTAACACTCAGCGTTTAGAATGTCAAGCGTTTGATATTCTGAGTGGTCAGTATTGCATTTACGGATGATTTTAAAGTTTAAGTTTAAACTAATTTACTCAGTGTGCAAGTTTACTCAGTATTTGATGTTCAGTCAGTTTCGATGAGTTACTCAGCAAACAATCAATCATTCAGCATAGTAATTCACTCAGCATTCAAATTCATTTAGCACAGGAATTTACTGAAGAGGATTAAACATACCAATTGCTTCTCTCAGTATGCTGAACTGCTCACGGGCCAGTGGCTTCGTGAAGATATCCGCAAGCTGTTCGTCCGTTGGGACAAAGGTCAGCTTGATCTCACCCTTGAGTACATGGTCTCTAATGAAGTGATGTCTGATGCTGACATGCTTCATTCTGCTGTGTTGAATTGGGTTCTTGGAGAGATCAATTGCACTTTTGTTGTCACATTTGACTTCAATTGTCTTCGTTTGAACACCATAGTCTTCAAGCTGTTGCTTAATCCATAGGACTTGAGCAACACAATGACCAGCAGCAATGTACTCAGCTTCAGTGGTAGACAAGGCTACTGATGCCTGCTTTTTGCTGAACCAGGATACAAGACAGCTTCCTAAGAAGTGACATCCTCCAGAGGTGCTTTTACGTTCTAGCTTATCCCATCCATAGTCAGCGTCAGTGTATCCGATGAGTGTAAAATCATGAGTATTTGGATACCATAAACCTGCGTTCACTGAGCTTTGCAAATATCTAAGGATTCTTTTTACAGCAATGTAATGAGATTCCTTAGGGTTAGATTGATATCTAGCACAGTAGCATACTGAAAACTGAATGTCCGGTCTACTGGCTGTTAAGTAAAGTAGAGAGCCTATCATACCTCGATATAATTTGCTGTCTACTGACTTACCATTCTCGTTAGCGCAGAGGACAATGTCAGTGCCCATAGGAGTGGATATTGGCTTGCAATTCTCCAAGTCATATTTCTTTAATATCTCCTTGGCATATTTGGCTTGACTGATGAAGATGCCATTCTTTCCTTGTTTAATTTGAAGACCGAGGAAGAAGTTGAGTTCTCCCATCATGGACATTTCAAACTCAGTCTGCATTTGTTTGCTAAACTCCTTGCACATTGATTCGTTAGTTGCACCAAATATTATATCATCAACATAAATTTGGGCCAGCAGGGTATCTTTACCCTTTTTCTTAATGAATAAGGTTGTATCAGCTTTGCCCCTAACGTAATTTCTAGTCAGCAGGAAACTGGTCAGCCTCTCATACCAAGCACGTGGTGCTTGCTTGAGGCCGTACATAGCCTTTTTGAGTTTGTAAACATGGTTTGGGAACTTAGGGTCCTCAAAACCTGGAGGTTGATTTACATAAACCTCCTCGTTTATAACTCCATTAAGAAATGCACTTTTGACATCCATTTGGAATAATTCAGAGTTCATGTAAGATGCATATGCACATAGAATTCTAATTGCCTCTAGCCTTACCACTGGGGCAAAGGTCTCACCGTAGTCAATACCTTCTTGCTGACTGTAGCCCTGAGCTACAAGCCTTGCTTTGTTCCTGACTACGTTTCCTTGTTCATCCATCTTGTTCCTGAAGACCCATCTTGTTCCGATGGTCTTTTAACTCTTTGGATGAGGCACTAGCTCCCATACATCGTTTCTTCTAAATTGATCGAGCTCCTATTGCATTGCGATCATCCAGAATTCATCGTACTCAGCTTCAGCGAAATTCTTCGGTTCTTGTACTGAGACGAAGGCAACATTGCTGAGGTACTTCCTGAGTTGATTCCTCGTCATCAGGGTATTCCCAGCAAAATCAAGGATTGCACTTTCTGAGTGCCCTCTTGGAATCCTTATCTCTTTAGGTAGATTTATGTCTTATGCTGTCTCTGTTTCAACAATCTCTGCAGAAGTAGATGGGTCAGTAAAAGTAATCTTAGGTTCACTCTTACTCTTGGTCAGCCTTTTCGTGAATGACTCAGTAGCTGGTTCTTGGTCAGCGGTGGTTACTGAGTGTGGATCATCTTCGGTCAGCGGCTGGTATCTACCTGCAGGGTCAGTTTCGTCGAACTCTACATGTACTGACTCTTCTAAAACTTGAGTTCGCTTATTAAAAACTCTGTATGCTTTGCTGTTTGTTGAGTAGCCCAAAAAGATAGCCTCATCAGCTTTTGAATCAAACTTTGCTAAGCTATCTTTGGTATTTAAAATAAAACATCTACACCCAAAGGCACGAAAGTATCCAATATTTGGCTTTCGTCATTTCCAAAGTTCATAGGGGGTTTTCTTGAGTATAGGTCTAACTAGAGCCCTATTAAGAATATAGCATGCTGTGTTAACAGCCTCTCCCCAAAAATACTTTGGAAGCCTATGCTCATCCAGCATTGTCCTGGCTATTTCAACCAGAGTTCTGTTCTTCCTTTCTACAACCCCATTTTGCTGAGGTGTTCTAGGAGCAGAAAAATTGTGGTCAATGCCGCTGGCTTCACAGAATTCAACAAACTTTTGGTTTTTGAATTCTCCACCGTTATCACTACGGATGTGAGCTAATTTTAGGTCTTTTTCATTTTCAATTTTTCTAACCAAATTTGAAAATGTCTCAAAGGTCTCATCCTTGCTGGTCAGCAAGATAACCCACGTATACCGAGAGAAGTCATCTACAATGACCAAGGAAAATCTTCTTCCACCCAGACTCAGCGGCTGGACTGGACCGAAGAGATCCAAGTGTAGTAACTCTAACGGACGTTTAGTTGAGACGATATTTTTGCTATGAAAAGATTGTTTGGTTTGTTTTCCAGCTTGGCAAGCGTGGCATAATTGATCTTTTTGAAATTTAAGTTCAGGCAGTCCTTCAACCAATTGCTTTCTTGCTAGTTTGGCCAGGAGGTCCATGCTTACATGACCAAGTCTCCTGTGCCATAGCCAGGAATTTTCTTCCTTTGATACTAAGCACACAGTTTTTGAAAACTTTTTCTCTAAGTCTAGCATAAAGACATTATCTATCCGAGGGGCAGTTAAAATTAACTCATTTGTTTTACCCTCGTATATTTTACATCCAGTAGCATCAAATATAACTTTTCCCCCATTGTCACATAGCTGAGCTACGCTGAGTAAGTTATATTTGAGTCCGCTGACTAGGAAGACAGATTCAATAGTAGGATTACCTCCGATGGTTCCTGACCCTACTATCTTACCCTTCTTGTTGTCTCCAAAACTTACGCTCCCTCCTCGTTTACGCTCAAACGTGATGAACTGAGTTTCATCACCCGTCATATGACTTGAGCATGTGCTGTCAATATACCACATCTTTGACTTCTCGGCACATCTCAGGCTTACCTGCATTGTAACTAGTTACTTTTAGGTACCCAATTCTTTTTGGGTCCTTGCTTGTTAGGTGCAACAGGTAAAGCATCATATTTTATTTTATGGCGACATACATGGAAAGTATGGCCATTCTTTCCACAGAAGTCACAACTGACCTTCTGTTTAGGATGTTTCACTGACTTGTCAGCACCCCAGTGCTGAGCGTGCCAGCACACCTTAGTGGTGTGTCCTAACTTCCCACAAAAGTCACACTAGACTTTTCGCTGGGGATTCCATCTCTGCTTAGTACCTTGGTACTGAGTTCTCAGAGGACTGTTTCTTTTATTTGGAACCTTTAGTTGGTTCTGGATAGTTGTGACGTCCTTACTCAGTTTCTTTGAAACTGACTGGACTTCAGAGACAGACTTATGTATGATCTTCATGTTATCATGCAGAGTTGTATTGTCCTGAAGAAGGTATCTGAGGTCACTCAGTTTGACCTCTTCCACTTCATCACAACGCCTGCTGAGTGCTCTAACTTTCTTATTACACTTCTTGACAAGTGTATAGAGATCACTCAGGGCATTAACCATATCGTTTCTGAGCTGGGGAAGAGAAATTACCTCATTTGATTGCTCCTCGTCATCTGATAGGTCAGCATGCTCAGAGACGCATGGCACAGCAAGTTCATCAGCCATGAAGCATATCTTCGCTGACTCGGTGGCCTCAGTTTATGTAGATGAAGACTCATCGTTGTCGCTCCAAGTAGCCAACATTGCTTTCTTCCCACTTTTCTTGTCTTTCCTCAGCGTGGGGCAGTTTGACTTAATATGGCCAGTTTGATGGCACTCAAAGCATGTAATGGGCTTTGATCTGTCCTTTCTGTATTTGCTGTCACTTGAGTCAGCCTTATACTTATCAAACTTTCTGTAAGGCTTTTTAGAGTATTTGTCACTCTTCCTGAATAGCCTTTTCATCTTCCTTGTGAACATAGCCATCTCCTCGTCATCAGTTGAGCTCCCGTCAGTGGAGTCAGCTTTCATGACAAGAGACTTCTGCTTCTTGTCTTCAGATTTTTCCTTCACCTCGAAGTTTTTCATAGATATCTCATGGGTCAGCGACGAGCCGATGAGTTCGTCATATTTGTAGGTGGTTAAATCCTGAGCTTCCTCAACAGCGGTCTTCTTTGCTTGCCAGTCTTTAAGAAGACTCCTGAGTATCTTTTTGACTTGTTCTTCCTCAGTGAAGATTTTCCCAAGTCTCTTGAGCTCATTAATGATGTTGGTAAACCTTGCATTCATGTCTGAAATGCCCTCATCATTGTTCATCTCGAACAGCTCGCACAGTCTCATCTGCTGATTCACCTTGGACTCCTTTACTTTATTAGTTCCCTCGTAGGTGACTTCCAGCTTTCTCTAGATCTCTTGTGCTGACTCACAACCTGAGATTTTATTATATTCTGCAGCATCGAGCGCACAGTGAAGCATATTGATAGCCGAAGCATGGTTTTGGAGCTTCTTAAGATCATCCTCTGTCCATTTGGCCTCAGCTTTTACAACTGTTTGGCCAGCCACAACCTCGACATGTACAAATGGGCCTTGGACTATAGATAGCCAGGCACTCATGTTTGTAGCCTGAATGAAGTTTTTCATCCTATTCTTCCAGAAGGTATAGTTTGACCTGAAGAATAGGGGAGGCCTAGTAATGGACAGCCCCTCAGGCGGTATTTGAGTTGTTTGGTTTCCAGGGAGAAACCGAGTGCTGTTTTCGCCCATGGTAGGGATCAGCTCAATTTTGTTAGACCTTTTAGAGTGAGCTTTTAAGCTCTGATACCACTTGTTGGTCCCTTGTATGGTTGCAAGTATAGTTCCAAGGGGGGGGGGTTAGAAACTATTTAAACTTTTTTGCAATTAGGGCAGACTTCTTTTTCTAAGGAAAAAGGTTTTAACAGCGGCGCTGAGTAAACAGCAAGATACTAGCTTAGTCAACTGGTGACTAGGTCAGTTTCTTAGCTTGAGTCAGGAGATAGCACTTAGAGTCTATTCCTGAGCTCAGACGTTCAACGCACACAACTCAACTTGACCTCTTTACTTGGTCAGTTTTTGGTTATTTTAAGCAAGCAATATAAATAAGGAGTTAAAGGTAAGAAATACTTCACTCAGCAGATTTATCCAGGTTCGGCTTCTTCTAAGCCTACGTCCTGTCCCCGGAACACGTTCCGAGATTTCGAATCCTCTACTGAGCTCTTTAAAGGTAGAGCCTCAAACCTTTTACAATATCAGCAACTGAGTATGACAAGAGTATCTTCCTCTATACCTCTACTCAATCCTAATCTCTCGCTGAGTACTAAAACCGAGTACTCAGCCTCTCCTTTCTATCTCTAGAAATGATAAGTGTTTTGTCCTATACAAAGATTTGCTAAGACACTTTAGACGATTGAAACAATCACTCTAGACTTTTACACAGATATAAGAATTGTAGTGTAAGAAATTTGCTTTGCTTCTTTGCTTGCAGAACTTGTAGAAATTTGATCAGCGTAATGGCTTGATCAAGTTCTGTGTAGAGTGAAGCTTCTGATGGCACTATTTATAGAGACGTCTGGGCATCGGTCATTTTGAATTTCGAAATAACCGTTGGAGAGAAATGGCTACATGTCGTTGTCATCATGACTTGCTCAGAGCTCTCGGCCAATCAGAATTGTGTATCTTCTGTCCTCGGTCAGCTCAGCAGACGGTCTCTCCTTTTATGGTAAAGTCAACTGGACAGCATACTGTGTCGTCTGAACTTTGCCCAAAGGGGAAATACTTTGTCTGGAAGTTTTCCTTCGCCAGCTGCTGTCTTGTACGCTTTGTCGAGACTACTCAGCAGCTTCATCTTGAAGTTGTTCCCGAAGGTCTTCTAGATCCTTCCGTTTGCTGAGTTGCGTTTTGTTCAAAACGGCAACGTCTTGACATACGCGGGCCGAGTTGTACTGAGTTGTTTGACTTGGGCCTTGGCTTCTATATTGGGCTTGGGCCTTTTAATCCTTATGTCTTATAACAGTTTTAACTCAACATTGAACAAACACATTAGTAGAATAAATCAAAGCATTTAAACTTTGTGTGTTTAGAATATGTATTTTAAATTATACTTAAACAATTTTGTCAAATCAAAATTATTTGGAAAGGTGTTTCAACAGGGAGAGTTGAGATCCCTGAAGTACGTAGAGTATAAATCCATGTGGCAATAGTATCAGCAATCCCTGTTGAGGAAGGGTTTGATAGTCCATCAGTCGTCATCTTTGTTCATGATGAAACTCTAAAAGATTGAGAGTTCCATGCTCACCGCACCAGTTTATATTTGTGAAATGTAGCTCTAGCTAGAGTCCTGCTTTATGAGGCGTTGTTGGGATCGATAGGGACACTCTGATGACAAAGTCTGTATTGAGATTGTGAATAATTTTAATTGGCAAGAGCTCTTTTAGTAAATCAGAAAGCATACATTGAATACATTGAGATAGAGGTATTTATATAGATTTTTGTAACCTTTGAGCATTAATAGTGTAGTACAGAAACAGTCGTCATCTTTGTTCGTGATGAAACTCTAAAAGATTGAGAGTTCCACGCTCACTGCACCGGTTGATATTTGTGAAATGTAGCTCTAGCCGGAGTCATGCACACGTTGGGATCAATGGGGACACTCTGATACCAAAGCAAGTATTGAGATTGTGAATAATAATAATTGACAAGAAGAATTGTAGGTGTCATTTGGTTTGTGGAATAGAATAGTTATTCCATAGGAATAGAATATGAGAATAGAATATGTATTCCTTAGGAATATCTATTCCATTCTTATGTTTGGTTGATAGAATGTGATAAAAATGAATAACTATGTTTGTAGCTCAAATAATAACATTACCTTCAAGTATAATTTCTTGTTTATTTTAGAAAATTTCATTATTACCGTCAATTATTCAAATATTTAATATATATTAAAATCGGAAAATGATAAAGAACTAAAAATGGGCAAACATGAAAACAAGAGAGATGCAAAAAAAGCCAAAAACGCAAAAAATACAAAAACCACAAAAAATGAGAAAAACACAAGAAATAAAAAAACACAAAAAACACCGAATACAAGAAAAACGTAAAAAATACAGAAAATGGGAAAAATGGGAAAAAACATAATAAAGGAACAACATTGAATATGGAAACATATAGCAAATAAGAAAAACGAAGAATATAGGAAAATGAGAAAACATTCAAAAACGGAAAAAATGCATAAAATGAGAAACTAGTTTACCCTTGTACTGGGAAACGATAAAAACATACACAAAAAAAGGAAAAATGTAAAAAAACACAAAACATAAAAAAAAAAAAAAACGCATAAAAATGGAAAAAATGCAGAAAACAAGAAAAATATGAAAAATGAAAAATAGTAAAATAAGAAAAAATAGAGAATACGAGAAAAAAGCATCAAACCATAATATTGTGCATTCCCCCTTTTTCTCATTTTTCACGTTTTTTTAATGTATTCTGTGTTTTTTTTACGTATTCTTTGTTTGTTTTTTTGTATTTTCTCGTATTCTTCATTTTGTGTTTTCTTATATTTTGATTTTTTTCTATATTTTCTTTGTTTTTCATGTAGTATGTGGTTTTCAGTATTTGTGCATTTTTCACATTTTCTTCGATCCATCCTTTTTTTGCATTGTTCAATTTTCTCCGCTTTTCCTCTATTCTTCGTTTTCCATGATTTTCTTTGTTTTCCAGTATTATGTGTTTTTTTCATATTCTGCAATCTCCCTGTATAATGTATTTCTCTTACATTCTGCATTTTTCTTGTATTCTTATTTTTCCGGTTTTCTTACATTTTGCATGTTTCTTATATTTTGTGTTTTCATCATTTTTCTTTATTATGTATTTTTCTCGTATTATGCATTTTTTCCGTATTGAGTGTTTTTTTGTGTTCTCTGCTTTTTCCCGTTTTTCGTGTTTTCTTATTTTCTGTATTTTTTATTGTATTCTGCATTTTTCTACGTCTCTCACATTTTCTGTTGTTTTTCATTTTTCACGTTTTCTGCTATTGTTCGTTTTTCCCGTTTTCGTATTTTTCCCATTTTCTGTGTTTTTTGCATTTCTCTATGTTTTCCCGCTCTGCGTTTTTTCGGGTTTTTTTTCGTTTTTCGTATTTTTCTATGTTTTTTTTATTTTCCATATTTTTTTCGTTTTTCGCGTTTTCTTTCTATCATATATATGTTTTTGCCATATCCTTTGTTTTTGGTGTTTTCTCTCTTTTTACGTTTTCTTGTTTTTTTTTTTTTTTTTGCATTTTGCTCCATTCTCTCTCTTGGGTTTTTTTTATCGATGGACAAAATACTCCATCTGTTTCATAATAGATATCTTTTAAAGTTAAAATACAACAATTAAAAAATGTAATTAATTTAATTTTTTTTGTTACCTTTATATTAATTGAATCCACTAATTAATTTTTATCTATTCCCAAAGTAAAAATGCAAATCAAATAGGAGTATATTTGGTAAAAGTCAATTAAATTGCATGAATTGAATCAAAACATCATGTATTATGGAATAAAAAAATTCTCTAAAACGACATCCATTGTAAAACGAAGAATAACTTAAGGAATATGTATTCCCCCACTTATGGAATAACTATTCCATTGAAAAAACCCAACCAAATGTAATAACAGGTTATGAATAACCAAACGAGCCTCTAGCATTGTATTTATGCACTTCTAGTCATCGTGGTTTCTCAAGGATACCATCAGGATGCTATATTTCATTTTGAACGGAATGTTATGAGTTGTCATTCAATGATATAACAAATAAGATGTTTAAGTATTCATTTGTCGCTTTTAAACGCCAAAAAGTAAAATTCGATGTAAGTTAACCCGTTCAACCAGCACATAAAATGAGTTAAGTATGAGATTTGTTTCAAAAGCCGAGTCCAACCTATCCCGTCCTTATATTATATATGTAAATTGGTGGCTAGTGAGTTTTCAAACTTTTAGTGCGGAATTGTCCACTAATTAGGTGAAGAAATGGAAATAGAAAGTAAATAGATTCGAGAGAGAGAGAGAGAGATGCAAGTAGAGCAATAATTAATGAATTGGGGGCTACCACAAATAAATGAAAATATAAATGTCCAATCTGCATAACTAAGCTCTGACGTTAGCCTCAAATGTCATTGCACTCATCACCTTTCATGGCTAAATTACACCCATGGACACATAACTTTATATATTTTTAACATTCTGTCTACTGAACTTCAATTTTTAAAAATATAACTACTGAACTTTTACATATTTTTTAACATCCATAGCCACTCAATGTCTCAAAACGAAATTTGATGGCCTCGAAATAAAAATTCGAAGAGTTAATGATATCCTAAGAAACTTTAATTCTTGAATTTTTTTGTTTTGAGGACATTTAGGTGATGTTTGGTTAGAAGATATGTTGAATTTTTTGATGGAGAAAACTCCAAAAAAAAATGTGATTTTAGAGAATAAAAAATGTGATTTCATGATAAATGTCGTTCTGAACAATTTTAATTCTGGAATATTTTTATTTTGAGGTCGTTAATAGTCATTTTGAAAAGTTAGTTAAAATTAAGTGGCTACTGATGTTAAAAAATGTAAAGTTCAAATGATCGTACTATTAAAAATCAAAATTCAATTACCACAATATTAAAAGGGATAAAGTTCAGTGGCCATGGATGTAATTTACCCCACCTTTTCATCCCATTTTTTTACTAACAGATCGATTTTCTATTTAATTATTGATCACTTCACATTTACATATATATAATTTATTAAAAAAATAAATACCACGCATATGTTAAATGTTTTTTTAAACGAATTTTAAATGTTTGATGATTTGAAATTTTACTGATTAAATTTATAATCTTGTAATAGTAAACTAACCCTTGATTAATTATTTTGGTATATAATTAATATTTAATATTTTAAATAAATATATTTAATTTAATCCACTTTTTTTTCCGAACAATCTAGATAGATGTCAGGGCCGATCCTGAGGTTTAGAGTCCATGGGCAAGTTAACAATTGAGGTCCTAATAAATAAGTACCCGATTAAAAAAATATTATTTAAAAATGAATTTTTTTTGTTACATTTAAAAACATTTCATGTGAAAAAAACATTTTATATTCCTTTAAGTACCCGATTTTTTTATACAAAATGATGTCTACGAGCACTTCTAGATGTAAAATTTTTAAATTTAATAAATTATGAAATAGTTCTAATAGATTTTATGTGCTTCAGGACACAAAGCATGATAACAGAAAAATAAAAAATCAAATTTAAAAATCATCTCACTTAACGGGTTTTAGCGGCCAAGTTCTTGAAATTGAAAGATTTTGATGCATTTCTTCCAAATTGCCTCTGAAGACCAAATAAATCAGGATCTTATAGAGTTTTGCAAAGACAAAAAAAATGATATTAACAATTGGAAGTTTCACAATAAGATGATTAGAGAACAAAATTGATTATATAGCTGATGAATTGAAGATGAACTGAACATGAAGGATAATATTACCGTTTAATATTCTCTGGGATTAGAGTGTGATTAAAGACGGGAGAGATAAATTAGAAATTTTGTTAGGATTGAGGGTAGGGGAGATAATTATGGAAAGACTCTAAGCTAAATTAGAGAATTAATGTCCAACATTATTATTAAGAAATTTGAAAAAAATGTGAGGTGAATTAGAGAATTTTGAAACACTACTTAGTAAATGATGTCCATGTTTTTAATCAAGTATATTTTTTTTTTGTATTTAATCTAATGCCAACATTTTTAATTTAGAAAGAATCTTATCACAATATTTTTAATTAAAGTATATTTTCTTTCTTAAGTAATAAAATATAGTTTAAAAGTCTATAATGGTACCATACATTACTATAATTGGCCCATTTTATCCCTGGACCCTGGGCAGGCTCCCCTCATGCCCAGCTCAGATAGAGGTAAAGTTAAAAAAAAGTCACGTGCTTTCACATTTTGTCAAATAAATATTTATGTAGTTTTTTTTAATTTGCGCATAATGCGCTTACGTTGTTAAAGAAAAAGAAAAATCTCCACCCCATCCGGATGTGATTCGAACCCATGACCTCCCTAGTCATAGGTATGCTCTCAACCACTAGACTAAGAGCTTCAAAATTAAATTGACCATTGACAATCTCATAATTGAAAAATTTATGGACTTAATGATATTCTAAACAACTTTAATTCTTAAACTTTTCAGTTTTAAGGTTATTTAGGTGTTCAGCGAAGAGAGAAAAAACTCGAAAAATTTCACAGTAAATATGTACTAGATAACTTTATTTCTTGAAACTTTTCAGTTTGAGATCGTTAATTATCATTTTTATAGTATCAAATTAAAAGCACACCGTTTAAAAAAAAAAAAGAAAATCTCAATCTTTGTTTGAAAAAAAAATCCATAAATATCTATATTTATAATTAAAGTATAGATTATAGTTTTGTTAGGTGGTGTCTGACCTTTAAAAATAATAGTAATTTTTAAAATGCAATAATATGATTAAAATTAATTTTCTAAAACTAAAAGTAAGTTATTTGCCTTTGTTTTGGTTAGAGATGATTGTTTTTATAGTATGCAGCAATGTGTATATTTGCCAGGTAGAACCAAAGTCGTTGTCAAACAAACGTGTGTCGGTACATGGTATCCAGCTAGAAGGGACCACGTTTAGTTGTGGGAGTGACACGTGTATGTATCCCCATTTTGACAGCTCACCATCTCTCTGATTGGGTCCATTTTATGAATTCCTTTTTCTTCGATTTTTCTTTCCCATTTTGACCCTCATTGGATTTCGTGAAAACCTCTCGTGTTTTCGCATTCCCCCCATTGAATTGGACATCATGTGGTCACGTGAGTTTCCACGTCATCTGCCTCGCCATTCATCTTGAAGGAAATATATATTTTCCTCTTTAGTTTATCAAAATATAATTAGGATTGTTAATACTGCAGAAATTTTTCATCTTCATTGGAGGCTCACCTAGAAGTTTTAAACCACTCTTATATTTTATTTTATTTTTATAAATTTAAATTAAAAAAAACTTAATTAATTTTTAACTATACAAAGAATCAAATAAAAATTAAAATTTTAGAGCAATTTATAGAAAAATAATAACTACGGAATATATTATTGTGAGATAAGATACAAATTCAATCGTATAGTTATTGAGAAAGAATAAATTTAACCCCACGTATAAAATAATGCGATCTTAATTCTAACATTTATTATACTGTGCAATTTCAAATCTCAATAATGAAAGATGATATTTTTTCATGTGCAATTTCATGACCATCCAATAAGAATTGAAATTGCAAATAATCTTTTAATGAAGTTTAAAATTGTACAGTTTAGAACTGTATTATTTTTATACGGGATATATTTACTAGGCCTAATACACAAATAACCATCTGAACTTGTCCAAATGTTGCAACTACCTCCCGAACTTTCAATTGTAACAACTTACCTCTCAAACTTGTCCAACTGTAAAACATAACCCCAAATTGCTGACATGGACTGCAATTGAAGAAACACGTGAAATACAAAAGTTGCAACGCTCGTGGAGTGTGATAATCAGATCTTTAGCGTGATACGAATCCGGAGAAACATTTTTACGGTTGATTCAAGTACGGCGTAATTTTTTTTTCAATTTGGGGTTATGTTTTACAATTGGACAAGTTTAAGGGATAAGTTGTTACAATTGAAAGTTGGAAGGGGCAGTTGCAATATTTGGACAAGTTCAGGAGGTTATTTGTGTATTAGACCTATTTACTATCCTCCAATAATCATATAGCTAAATTTGTAACTTATCCATATGATTGTTAAGAGATAAATTGTGAAATAAATTTTGAAGTCTCGTCTAATATGACTTGAAATTACACCTATTTTGTTAATGGAGTTTGAAATTAGAAATTATGGTAAATTTTAAGTAAAATTATATTGTTTTATATGCATGAGCTAAATCCGTTCATTCCAAACAACCATATGTCTAATTTTGTAACTTATCTATATTATTGTTAAGAGATAAACTGTGAAATAAATTTTGGAGGCTCATGTTGTGTTATGCACACTTTGTGTTATTATTGTCGATTGTTAGGTGTTGATTAAAAAAATGAGACAACATGTGTTATTATTATCGAATTTTGATACAATATACAAGATTGTATTCTTATCTTATATATATAATGAATAAACTTAGATAAGGGATAATAATTATTTATGACGATAGGATAACAATTGAAATCTCAATAATTATTATAACTGAAATAAGTTTTGAATTTCATATCTAGATTTTTTTTATTAGCTATCCCTTAAATGGAAGACTCTAGACAGACACCTAGATTAATTACCCCGATCCATCATTATTATGGATTTTCTATTTTCATACGATGGAATATAGTTTTTTTTTTATCTTTGAAATTAGGATGTGGAGGGAGATAAAGAGAATACTAGGTTGATCACAAATCTCGGAGATTATTTAAGATTCAATATTCGATTGACCTGTTGATTTTTTTTTTTGATTCGAATCAAATCAAATTGTACCGTTTATTTATATTAGATACAATTCTGGAAACTTTTAGATTTCCACTGTTACTGAATAATTATGTTGGATATTCTTTAACCAGACTGAATACTTGAAAAAAAGATTTAGAACCGAATTGAATCAAGGCCGAACCCAAGCCTATGCGTGGAGTGCGACAGTATAGAGCCCATACATGAAAGGAAGTCCAATTGTCTACAAAAATCGGTAAATATAAATTTAAAAAGAAAAAAAGAAGTTTAATAATCCAACAATATAAACAAAAGACTAGGTAAATCGGTGAATATAATAATACATAATTGCACAGTCTTTAATGAAATACTCTGTTAATCTTTTATTGATATTTGTTTTAAGCTTTTATATACATTTTTTATTTATTAAAGGGTCTTATCTCTTATTTTTGGCTTAAACCATACACAGCCCCTTGAACTTGTCAATTTTGGTCATTTTGCCCCCTGAACTTACGGGACGACCTATTTGCCCCATCAACTGTGTAAAAATGGTATTAGCAACCCTCTATTTTCATTATAACGGAAACAAAATGAAATCCCAACATTAGTACAAGTGTTCATGGAAGTATTAGAACCAACCTGCATATATGTAACCTTATTTGCAGCTTATTTTAGTAGTGTATAACCATATATATCATTTTTACAAGAGAACTTGTGTACTGTCTATACTAACCTCATTTGCAGCTTATTTTAGTAGTGCGCGACCATTTTTATTATGATATTGGTGTTTGCAATGAGAAATATCATAATTGTTTCCGTTATAATGAAAACAGGGGGTTCTTAATACCACTTTTAAATAGTTGAAGGGGTAAATGAGTCGTCCCGTAAGTTCAGGGGGCAAAATGACTAAAAGTGACAAGTTCAGGGGGCTGCGTATGGTTTAGGCCCTTATTTTTCTTATAGAGAAGTTAACAAATGAAGATTGAATTTAATCAAATTGTTGATTTTTTCTAAACAGAATCAAATTATACCGTTTACTCTAATTAAATACAATTTTTGAAGATTTTTAAGATCGGAGTTAGGAAGTATTTAAATTTTTTTATGCAACTCGTACAAAAAGCATTATGATCATACTATCTTGGATTTCCTATGATGACAAGGCTATGAACATTCTCGAAGATCTTAGTTGGTTGAAGAATTTAAGACTTACCATATAGATATTATCCGTTCTGGTCCAAATCCAACACATTGGGTCTCACGGTTTTAAAACGCGTTTGCATGTATTAGATTCCCATCTTACTAATAAGCCCCAATCACTCACTCTCCATTTCCGATGTGAGATTCAGTTCATTCCTGCCTCCATCGCCATCTCTTAGGGCCGCTCCTTGCTCAGGCCTTCTGTCCCGACGCCACCCACTCCGAATCGGGTCGTTACAATTGTAGTTGAGCATTTGAGTCATGACTCTATTATCTCTTCGTATGGCCTCATTCTTGATGATTACAAATTCTTGTTCCGTTCAAGATTCGAACACATAAAAATTATACTACAAAAACGTCAATATAAACTAAATTTAAGAGAGCTATTAAATACCAAAACAATACTAGTCAAAGGCAGAGTTGGTGGCCGGGAGCCGGAGCCTCCCTAGACCATGGGATAGATCTGTCTCTACTTTTTATTCTATATCAGGAAAGATGTATGGATTGATCCTTAAAAACTCTCGAATATTTCTTTACATTCTTTGTACTTAAATTTTTGTTTAATAAACATCTTTTTCTTCTTAAAAAAAAAAAATAAATATCAGATTGAAATATATATATATATATATAATAAATTTAAATTTAGATAGATATTTTGTTCAGTTACTTTTATAAAAAAGACAAAGTACCAAAATAAGTATAACGTTTTTAAAAAAATATCAATTTAGGTTCCACGTACAAAATAATATTAATGTAGGTTTAACATTTAGGAGGTGTTTGGTTTAAACTTTGGAATCGGAAACGGAATCGGAATCGGAATGTGATGGAATCAGAATAGGAATGACTATTTATTTATTTTGTTTGGTTCAATCTGGAAACCGAATCAGATTCCATTAATATCGTTTGGGTCTATAATAACTGGAATCGAAATCAATATCAAATTTATTAAATATTTCTTTAATAATATTAATAAAATTTAACAAAACTAACTATTATTACCGATATCTGATTTTAGTAGTATATTTATAATTGAAATGGTATAAAATTTGGATTCATATAAATTAGTAATTTTCAATTTAAATTGTATACATACAATAAATAAAACGTGATATCATTGCAAATTAAGCATGATTAAATAATCCAACCCATTGCCTAGTAATTAACTCATTCAAAATTTGTATGTAATAAGAATTTTGTTTAAGTAGGAATTATCTTTAAGATAAATCGTGATGTAAATATGGAGTTAGTAAATTATTATAAAAATAACAGTTCCATGGGATTGGAGGAGAAATCAATATTGATTAACGGAGGAAGAGGTGGGAATAGTGATTCCCAAAAGTATGAGAATGTAATTCCCATTCAATGCTATTTTTTTTATTAAACCAAACAATAAAAATGAGAATCAATTATTCCCATTCCCATTCCTACCTGAAAAATAAGTCAACTAAACAATTTCTTAGTACCAATTTAGACTCGATAACAGAATGTGTCACGTCATTCATATTAATCGTCTCTCCACGTACAATTGAAAGATCTTAATAGAGTATTATGAATGACGTTTCACGTTTTGTTATCAAGACCTAAATTGATACTTTTTTTTAAACGTTAAACTTATATTAGTGCTATTTTATATATGGAGCCTAAATTTGATACTTCCCAAAAAACGTTAGGCATATTTTGGTACCTTATCTCTAAAAAACCCGACATTATAGTAGCACCCATAATCATATAATAATGGGAAATTTACATATGACTCTTAAAAAACTATCTACAATTGTGTCAAATAATGATTTTGAATTATGTTAAACTAGTAAAATCAGTACTTTTAATATATTTTAAGGATTAGAATTTATAAATTATAAATGTAGAATATATTTTTCAGGATTTATGGTTTATGAATTAGGGTCTAAAATTTTAAATTATGATATAAAATCATAATATATAAAAAATAATGACATATTTAGAATTAAATTTAGTGATATAACTTAATTGTAATTTTGTACTTAATTAATACCCTAACACAATAAGGAAGGTCTTTGAGGCCCAGCCCAAATGATTAAGCCTTTAGATCTACCCAAATTCAACAAGAAATGAAATTTTCAGAGATTTAAATTAATTTTTTTCAATAACCAGTTCCTAAATTCAAGGTAAAAGGTAAAAGTCAATAAAGTAGAATATATTTATAGTTCTTAAATAATAATTTTACTAGCATTTGTTCTATAAATTTTATTTTTTAATATAAAAATATCGGTGCCCGGTATGGTTACTTTGTTTTTTACAAAGTACCGTTACTTGGTGTGGTTTTCACCATTGGATGATATAGCATACAATTAATCCAATGGTATATCATCCAATGGTGAAAACCACACCAAATAACGGTACTTTGTAAAAAACAAAGTAACCATAGCGAACATCTAAAAATATCTGAATTTTATATTAGTGTAATGGTTAAGTCTACTACAATTTTTTGTAACAATAATAATAAAATAATAACATAAACAAATTTAATTACATCATTAACTTTAGTTTTATCTAATTTGTATTTTATCCAAATGAATTTACAGAAATATTTTTAATTTTTTTATCCAAATTGGATAATTTTTTTTATCCAATTTGTATAAAAAAAACAATAATTTTTTTTTTTAAATTTTTTTCCACGTTTTGTTACTAATTGATGATAAAACGACATACATGTGAAGTGTAAATGATAAAATTCATGATCAAGAAAATGGTTTGATGAATTATTTTTCAAAATGACCAAATTTATCAACTTTAGAGATAAAAATATTTGTGATTACCAATATTAATGGTAAAATGTACCATTTTAGATATTAGATGTAAAATTGGTTTTGGATGTAAATATTAAAAATATTTTTACACCTTATTTCTTAATTTTATTAACAGTTCAAGTTTTATACGTTAAAATTTGAAGTTTGAGAATTACTAATAACCCTATAGTTCAGGATTATAATATAATTTAACAGGATATAATATAGGCTTAATACATCATTTGCCTCTGAACTTATCCAAAAAGATTGATTGACCCTCTGAACTTTGAAAGTGTTCCGATAGCCCTCTGAACTTGCATAAAATGTTCAATTAGCCTCCTGAACTTGCGTAAAATGTAATCAATTGATCACTCGGCCGTAAAAAAGTAAGTTAAATGCGGGAGATGTATTCCACGAGTCTTAAAAAAAGTAAAACGAACAAAATCGGAGTATACGATTCTAATATTAGAGAAGACAAGTTGTATAGTTAAGCAAACAATAACTTCTTTTTTAATCTATTTTTTAATTATGTAATAACATTCTAAGATGCGTGAAATACATCTTCCACATTTAACTTACTTTTTTACGACCGAGTGATCAATTGATTACATTTTATGCAAGTTCAGGAGGCTAACTGAACATTTTATGCAAGTTCAGGGGGCTATCGAAACACTTTCAAAGTTCAGGGGCCAATCAAGCTTTTTGGATAAGTTCACGGGCAAAATGATGTATTAAGCCTATAATATAAATTAGCTATATCATTATTAGAGGAATGCATCTATGCACCATTTTAGATCAGAAGCCTAATCCGCTGTGTCCCTCGTAAAATATGAGGTTAAATTTGTCAATTTAGAAGCCTAATCCGCTGTGTCCCTCGTAAATATGAGGTTAAATTTGTCATTTACCCCTAATATATCAAACAGCCCATCGCTGATTCCCTCCATTTAGTACAAAATTGGCGTAAGAATTTACTATATTTTTGTACGCTTCAGTTTTCAACTCTCACCAAAGTCAATGCTTAATGCTATGATCTTCATTGATTCCATCCCCAATTTTTTCCACTGTGCCTGAACAATGGCTTCTAGCTACGGAAGATACATTCCTTCTTCTCCTTCTTCCAATTTTTATCATGTCTTCTTCAGCTTCTTTGTTGAAGATGCCGCCAAAAGATTCGTCGGTTCTCTCTTTAGAGACCTGCAACGCAGAGGATTTCTCTGCTTCAAATCTAACGAAAAACTCGACACTGAGAAACCGATTCCATTGGAAGCCATTCAATGTTCAAGATTTTCGGTTGTTATCATCTCACAAGACTATATTTCTTCAAATCGGTGCTTGGATGAGCTTGTGGAGATCATTCATTGTAGAGAATCAAATGGTCAGTCTGTTCTCCCAATTTTCTATAACGTGGATTCGTATCAAATTAAAGAGCAATTAGGTTCGGAGATGGTGCAGAAATGGGGGGAAGCTCTCACCGAAGTCTCCTTAATTGATGGCTGGAATTTTCGAGACTGGTAATCGGTTTGATTGCTGTGAATTTTCATTTTAATGGTTTTATATTTGTTTAGAAATTTCCGTAATCAAATTGTTTAGGTTAGAATTTAAATTATCATTTCAACTTCATTGTATTTTGGTAGGCCTGATGAGCAGAAGTTAATCGAGGAAGTTGCCAATGTCATTACGAGAGAATGGAGTCATATGCCTTTAGGTGAGTTTAATGGCTTAATTGGAATTGATTCACGGATTGAGCAAATTCTCTCATTATTAGACATGGAATCATCAGGTGTTCTTTTCCTAGGAATTTGGGGCATGGGTGGTATTGGTAAAACAACCATTGCCAAAGCCTTGTTTAATCATATTTCCTCTAATTTTGAAGCTGCTTGTTTTGTTAATGTCAGTGAAGAGTTAGAAAAACTTTCAATTACTCGTTTACGAGAACAAATTCTGTCGAAAATCTTAGAAGAGAAGCGTTTGAATTTAGGAATGCATAGTGTATTGCCCCGGCATATCATGAATAGACTCAGGAGGAAGAAAATTCTTGTAGTTCTTGATACTGTTAGTGATGTAGAACAGTCTGCAACTTTAACTGGAGATCCTAGTTGGTTTGGTCCGGGAAGTCGAATAATCATAACTTGCAGAGATAAGCAAGTACTTATGCATAATGCTGGTGAAATATACGAGGTTAAAGGCTTAAATTACCATGAATCTCTTCAACTACTCAGCTTAAAAGCTTTCAAGCAAAATCATCCCATTGGAGATTACGTTAAGCTGTCACAGAGAGTTGTAAATTACACCAAAGGTGTCCCTTTAGCACTTAATGTTTTGGGTTCCTTTCTGTGCAACAAGCAAGAACAGGAATGGGAAAGTACATTAGAGAAACTCGAAGAATCTCCCAATTTGGAGGTTCAGAAGGTACTGAAAGTAAGTTATGATGGATTGGAACAGCTAGACAAGGATATATTTCTTGATATTGCCTGTTTCTTTAGAGGAGGCGATGTAGATTCTGTAATTGGTATTCTCGATGGTTGTGATTTTTTTCCTAGCAGTGGAATAAGTCGTCTCGTTGATAAGAGTCTCCTCGAAATCACAGACAATAAGTTGGACATGCATGATTTGTTGCGAGAAATGGGTCAGGACATTGTTCGAGGAGAATCAAATGGTAAGCCTGGCGGATGTAGCAGATTGTGGGATCCTGAAGATGTCTATCATGTATTGACAAGTAATAAGGTAATCCCTTCAATTCAACCACTAAAAAATCTTCTATGTTTAGATGTCAGTAGCAAACTTTTTGTAACATGTTCGTCGTGATTGGTCAGGGAAGTATCGCTACTGAAGGGATATTCCTGGACATTTCCAAATCTGAGAAAGTGAACTTTAGTCCTGCTGCCTTTTCGCCCATGTGCAATCTGAGATTACTCAAATTCTACCAGAACAGCACTCTGTCATGGAAGAATCCTTCTGGATTTATATCAGAATCTATGACAGAATCGAGGGATGGTCTTCAGTCTCTTCCTACTAAGTTGTGTTATTTCCATTGGCATGGATATCCATGGGAATGTTTGCCATCAGATTTTTTTATGGAGAATCTTGTTGAACTTAACATGCCATTCAGCCAAGTTAAAGAGCTCTGGCATGGAATCAAGGTATGCTTTTCTCCAGTATTCTTTTATTTTTTAGTCCTAACAACTATTATATATTGATTGGGCGTTTCAAATTTTTCTATTTATCAGCATCTCCGAAAGTTAAAACAGATTGACCTGCATGATTCCGAGAACCTCATTAGACTTCCAGATCTGTCTTCAGCTTTGAACTTAGAAAGGATAGTTCTTGATAACTGTACAAGTTTGCTTGAAATTCATTCATCCGTTCAGTGCCTTCACCGGCTTTCTTATCTTAGTCTATCTAATTGCAAGGAGCTGCAGAGTCTTCCGAGTCTCGTTTGTTTGGAATCCCTTCAGACCCTCAAACTTTCTAGCTGTGCAAATCTGAAGGAGTTTCCGGAGGTATCAGGACATATAGAAGAACTGCATTTGGATGGTACTAGATTGGAAGAATGGCCCTCCTCCATTCGTTTTCTGGACAGTCTAAGGATCTTATCCCTGGATCACTGCGAATGCCTCAAAACTCTTCCGAGCAGCATTCATCTCAATTCTCTCGATACTCTTGATCTCTCCTGGTGCTCTAGTCTCGAAAAGTTTCCAGAGGTTAAGGGGAATATCAAGCACTTAAATTTAAAGTACACCGGAATAGAAAAGTTACCCTCATCAATTGGATCTCTTTCTTCACTTGTTAAATTAAACCTGAAAGGCACAGCTATAGAAGAGTTGCCCTTGTCGATAGGGAATCTTACTTCTCTTGTTGAATTGAATCTTAAGGAGAGTTCGATAACAGAGCTACCATCATCAATTGGGAGTCTCACTTCACTTGTTAAATTGAATCTGTCAGTGTCTGGTATCGAAGAGCTGCCCTCATCCATCGGACAACTGTCCTCACTTGTTGAATTCAATCTTGAGAAGAGTTCATTAACAGCATTACCTTCATCGATAGGGTATCTTACTTCACTCGTCAAGTTGAATCTGGCAGTGACTGAAGTAAAAGAATTGCCTCCATCAATTGGAAATCTCTCTTCACTTGTTGAGTTAAATTTGAGCCAATGTCCGAGACTTGCGAGTCTTCCAAGCAGCATTGGTGAGCTCAAATGCCTGGAAAAGCTTTATCTCTGTGGCCTTAGAAGACTTAAGTCTCTTCCCAGAAGCATTCATCAGCTCAAACGACTTAAAGATCTTTATCTAAACCATTGCAAAAACTTAAGCAAATTGCCTCCTCTATCCGGTTTTGGTTCCTTAAGAGACCTTGTTTTAAGCTACACAGGAATAATAAAAATACCAAGCACCCTGGGTCACTTATCATCATTGCAGGTTCTACTTCTAAAATCGAACAATTTTATGAGGATACCTGCATGCATCAACCAACTTTTTTCGCTAGAAGTCCTCGATATATCCTACTGCAAGAGGCTCAAATCTCTGCCAGAGCTGCCTCCTCGAATAAGAGTTGTTCTTGCATATAATTGTACATCCCTAAGGACAGTATCAAGTCCGTTCATTCAACTCCAAGAATCAACAGAACAACCACCACTTGAAAAATCCGGATTCACATTTGCAAATTGCGTGAGCTTGGAGAAGGATGCTTGTGGATATATTCTGGAAAGCACTTTCCTCAAATTTCAGTGTTTAGCAACTGCTTTGCAGGAACTTCCCACAGTAAACTTTTCTCTCATTTCTCCTGTCAATTTCATTCGAATCGTCTCTCTATTTTGCTCACTTAGCTTTCCCTGTGTGTTTTTTTTTCAAAAATCTTACAGAGGGATGAAGATATACTAGTTTCTCCAGTGGTTTGTTTCCCAGGAAGTGAAGTTCCTGAGTGCTTCAGGTATCAAAGTAATGGATCTTCAATAGGTACTCTGCTGCCTCCCCATTGGTATGATACTAAGTTAGTTGGTTTCACTTTCTGTGCTGTTATTGAATTGGAGAATCTTTATTACTGTGATGGTTTCACTTTCGAATGCAATTTTTGTCTCGAAAATGAGTATGGCGACAGCCTCGAGTTCTGCTCCAGGGAGAGTGGAGAATGGGGGAACCAGTTTGCATTCGAGTCAGATCATGTCTTCTTCTGGAATACTAGCTGTGTTGATGTTCTTACCGAGCAAAGGTACGAGCGGCTCAAGGAGAATTCTTGCAGAGCCACGTTTGAGTACGAAGTGTATCTCGAGGATGAATTTAAGGTAATGTTGCCTGCTGGTTCAAGCAAGTTCAAGGTGAAAAGTTGTGGGTTCAATCCAGTTTATACAAAAGACGAGAAGGAAACGAATAGTTGGATTGATCAACCGAGTAGTTCTTATGATTCAATGGTGGTTTGCTTAAAGGATGCAGCAAGAAGTTTTGGTGAGCAGGTGATGGAAATCAATAGTAATAAGAAAAGAAGCAACAAATATAAGTCTGATAGAGATGAAGCAGAAGAGGAAAAGGAAAAACCACAACATAAAAAACTGAAATAGTTAATATATCTTTATACAATCAAATTAAGACTAGATTTCAATTTCTATGCCTCTTGTTGTGGACACTTTTCAAGTCTTTCACTTGTTTTCTCTTCTTTCACTATATCAGACTAATCACGCTGCAAATCTTTGTGTACACATTCTTCTAATATGTATAAATTTAATTAGAAATGCTTGTAGGTATATACTACATAAATTTCGAATATGTTGATTAAAATTAAAAACTAAAAAGATAAGTTTTTTACTTATATAACTAATTATTGATACTGTATGTAGAATCTGTGCACACACTAGGAATAACATAAATAGGAAAATACTATACTATAACAAGGAACCATATTTTGGACAATAATTCTTATTTTTCATTATTTCATTCCCATCTGGATTCGATTTCCGCTGCCATTGTTGAAGGCTTATTTTGATGTTCGATTTTGAAAATGAAAGCTCAAAATGAAAACAAGTTCAAAGTTCAGGAGCCATGGTTGTAATTTACCTCTAATTTATCAAACAGCCCCTTTCATTCCATTTAGTTAGCTAACTTGGCCGTAAGAATTTACATTTATGTACACCCTTCATTTTTCAACTCTGATCACCAAAGTCATGCTTAACCCATCCCCAATTTTTTTGTCCTGTGCCCGAACATGGCTTGCAGCTATAGGAGGGAGATCCATTCCTTTCTTCTTCTTCCAATTTTTATCATGTCTTCTTCAGTTTCTATGTTGAAGATGCCGCCAAAAGATTCGTCGGAGAGAGCTGCAACACTACACTACACAGAGGATTTCTCTGCTTCAAACCTACACTACACTATATTTCTTCAAATTGGTGCTTGGATTAGCTCGTGGAGATGATTCAATGTAGAGAAACAAATGGTCAGTCTGTTCTCCCAATTTTCTATATCGTCGTGGATTCGTATAAAATGAAAGAGCAATTAGGTTCAGAAATTGGGGGAAATCTCCTTAATTGATGGTTGGAGACTGGTAATC
Organism: Euphorbia lathyris; assembly: GCF_963576675.1. NCBI lineage: Eukaryota > Viridiplantae > Streptophyta > Magnoliopsida > Malpighiales > Euphorbiaceae > Euphorbia > Euphorbia lathyris. The sequence goes on along the minus strand of NC_088910.1, from coordinate 17,857,876 downwards.
AGTTTAATTAATGTGAATTTTCATTTTAATCGGTTGAAATTTCTGCAATCAAATTGTTTAGGTTAGAATTTAATTTCATTGTATTTTGCTGCTAGGCCTGATGACGAGCAGAAGTTAATTGAGAAAGTTGAGAGAGAGAGAGAGAGAGAATGGAGTCGTATATATGCCTTGAGGTGAGTTTAATGACTTAATTGGAATTGATTCTCTCATTATTGGACATGGTGGAATTATCAGATGTTCTTTTCCTAAGAATTTGTGATATTGGTAAAACAACCATTGCCAAAACAGTGTTTAATCAAATTTCCTCTGATGTTGAAGCTGCTTCTTTTGTTAATGTCAGTGAAGAGTTAGAAAAACTTACAATTAATGTAGTAGCGGTGTCTAGGAAGAGCGATAGAATTATGAGTGTTAAGCTAGTGATAGGGGATGAGGTTGTGAATGTCATTAGTGCATATGCGCCACAAATAGGATTAGATGTGTCTATAAGACAAGCTTTTTGGGATGACTTAGAGGAAGTGGTGCAACAGGTTCCTAGGGATGAAAAAATGGTACTAGGGGGTGATCTCAATGGACACGTGGGTTCTAGGCGAGATGGGTTTGAGAGTGTTCATGGAGGGTATGGTTTTGGAGATAAGAATGAAGCAGGGAATGATATTTTGGAATTCGCATCAGCCTATGACTTGAGTATCATGAACACATGGTTTATGAAGAGAACATCCCACTTAGTGACTTATCGGAGTGGCGGTAATGCGAGCCAAATTGACTTCTTCTTAGTAAGGAGTGCTTAGAGAAAGAGTTATATTGATTGTAAGGTGATCCCTGGTGAGAGTACGACAACCCAACATAGAGTAGTGGTGATAGATTTTCGAAGTAGGAAATGTATAAGAAAACAAACACCTCAAGTAGAGACTAAGATTAAGTGGTGGAAATTGCAAGGGGAGAATCAACAAAAATTTGTGGATGAGATGACCAAAAAAGATATTTGGACTTGCAATATGGATTCAGATATAGATTCGATATGGAATAAGATGGAGCAGAGTATAAGGGAAGTAGCGAAGGAAGTTCTAGGGGAATCTAAAGGTAGCATGCCACTGGGTAAGAACACATCTTGGTGGACAGAAGAAGTACGACAAGCAGTAAAGAGTAAGAGAGAATCCTATAAACTATTGGGGAAATGTAGGAGTGACGAGAACTACGAAAAATACAAAGAGGCTAAAAGGGAAGTAAAGAAGGTCATACGAGATGCTAGAGCAAAGGTGAATCGGGATCTGTATACAAGATTGGATACGAAAGAAGGGGAAAGAGACATATATAGAATTGCTCGGATGAGAGATAGGAAGACGCGAGATCTCGGAAAAGTTAAATGTGTGAAGGATGTGGACCAGAAAGTCCTAGTTGGAGATAAGGATATCAAGGAACGATGGAGGTCCTATTTTGATGACTTATTTAATGGAGATCGCCAACAAGATGTTGGAGATATAAGTATCCATCACGATATGATAAATCACGAATGCCTGCGGAGAATTCAAAAGGGTGAAGTCAAAATGGCATTAAGTAAGATGAAGTTGAAGAAAGCAGTAGGACCTGATGGCATCCCTATTGAGATTTGGAGATGTTTGGGAGAAAGAGGAATCGAATGGTTGACGACGTTCTTCAACAAAATTTGGAGAAACAATAAGATGCCATCAGAATGGAGGAAAAGTACCTTAATCCCTTTGTATAAGAACAAAGGCGATGTCCAAGATTGTGCCAACTATCGGGGAATCAAATTAATGAGTCACACTATGAAACTTTGGGAGCGAGTGATCGAACAAAGGTTAAGGAGGACGGTGAAGATCTCGGAAAACCAGTTTGGCTTTATGCCGGGAAGATCAACTATGGAAGCCATCCATCTAATGAGACAATTAATGGAGCACTATCGAAATAAGAAGAAAGACTTGCATATGGTTTTCATTGACTTGGAGAAAGCATATGATAAGGTACCAAGGGAAGTACTTTGGTGGGCCTTGATAAGGAAAGGCATTTCGCGGAAATATATTGACATCATAAAGGACATGTATGAGGGAGTATGCACGAGTGTACGTACTAGTGTTGGGAAGACTGAAGAGTTTCTTATTACGATTGGAGTGCATCAAGGTTCCGCACTAAGCCCATTTCTTTTTGCCATCGTTATGGATGAACTAACAAGTTCACTTCAAGATGGTATACCATGGTGCATGCTGTTTGCAGATGATATCGTGTTGGTTGATGAGACGAAAGAAGGAGTGGAGAGGAAGTTGGAACTATGGAGACAAACTCTAGAATCTAGAGGCTTTAAGTTGAGTCGAAGTAAGACAGAATATTTGGAGTGTAAGTTTAGCGGCCGTAGGAGTAGGGAGACAGGGACAATCACCCTAGATGGGAGAGTTGTTCAGGCCTCGGATTGCTTCCGGTATTTAGGATCTATTATCCAAACGGATGGAGAAGTAGATGGAGATGTTGCTCATAGGATTAAAGCTGGTTGGTCGAAGTGGAAGAGTGCTACGGGTTTCCTTTGTGATCCCGGCATGCCTAATAGATTGAAGGGAAAATTCTACCGGACGGCAATTAGACCAGCATTGTTATATGGTACGGAGTGTTGGGCAGTGAAACACTGCCACATCCATAAGATGTCGGTGGCGGAGATGCGTATGTTGAGATGGATGTGTGGTCATACGAGAAAGGACCGGGTGCGTAATGAAATAATTAGGACAAAAGTAGGGGTCACATCTATTGAGAATAAAATGAGAGAAAACCGACTAAGGTGGTTTGGCCATGTGAGACGTAGAGCGCTTGATGCGCCGGTTAGGAGAACCGAAGAGTGGCAAAGGGATGTAGTGGTGAGGGGTAGGGGAAGACCTAAGCAAACTTGGAGGAGGGTGATCGAGAGTGATATGAGTTTACTGGGAATTGAGGAAAATATGGTAGTGGATAGGACGGATTGGAGGGAGCGAATCTGTGTCGCTGACACGACTTGACTTTCACGGTTTTATATGATGGTTCATGTTAGCCGACCCCGAATCATTTCGGGACTAAGGCTTTGTTGTTGTTGTAATGGTTTGCGAGTCGAATCGTTTGAATTTAGGAATGTATGGTGTATTAGTGATGAATAGACTTAGGAGGAAGAAAATTCTTCGTAGTTCTTTATAGTGTTAGTGATGTAGAATTTCTGGTTCTGTAATCGGATTGTGTTTTTTTCCTAGCAGTGGAATTGATAAGAGTCTCCTCAAAATCACAGACAACATGATTTGTTGCGAGAAATGGATCAGGACAGTCAAATGGTAAGTCTGGCGGATGTAGCAGATCATCATGTATTGACAAGTAATAAGGTAATCCCTTCAATTAAACCACTAATTATTGCAGAAACAGAGTTTTTTTTGTCTGTCCTTCCATGTTTTAATGAAAAATTTATGATTATTGCACAAAAACATACATTATATGAATAAATATCCCTGTTTGAGTCTTCAAATTTCTCCAACATTTTAAAAATCAGTAAATAAAAGAATAAATATGAAAGTTGCTCAAGATGTGCAAATAAAACTCTTCTTCTTATATTAAGAGTGTCTATGCCCTAAAGTTATATTACAAGTGTATGCTGTCAATTCCTAAATTATTAGAATCAAAATTAGACTAGTATGTATGTGTCTATCCTATTTATCTACGACTTCTCCAAACCATCTTCTCCTCTTTGCCATCTTCTCCTCTTGTTCTTGCTTATCTTCCTTCTTTCCAACTCTTTCTCTTCCTTTCTCTTCACGAGAAATCTGTGTCAAAGGTCTTTTCTTTGAATTTGGTTGCTTTTCTAATTCCTTCTTCACATCAGCTGAAACTCTTTCCTCAAAATCTAGGAAAGAGTAGTCTCTTGCTTCCTTAATCCTTTGGATTTTTTCCTCCATGGTCATGGAAGAAAAATTTAGCTTTGTTGAACCTCTGGATCTACCTTTTCCACAAGGTAATGGTTTTACCCTTTTCTGGAAATCTAGTTTTTTGAAACTAGCCAGTGGGATTGGCTGTGGAAATTTAGCAGGAATATGTGAAACTGGGTTCATAGGAATAGGTGGAATTGGGTTCAAATTACCCATAGACTTGTTATTTCCTCCATTTTCCGAACGAAGCTTCTTTCTATAAGCTTCCTTCAATCTCTCTCTTAATGCCATATCATATGCCATGGCTGCTTTTCTTGAAAAAGAAGATGTTTTTCTTGAAAATTGAAATAATAAGAATTTTTTCCTTTTCAATTAATCGATGTAAAGGAATAATGTTAATAGTATTGCTATTTATATAGTGACTCTCTTTAGGACTACTCATTTGATTTGATTTTATTTGAATTACTCATTTGAATCTTTAGAGTTAATTGCTCCTTTGAAATATTTACTATTTTCCATAATTCTTTTGAAATTTTGACTATTAAGATTTTAAAAAGTCAAAATTTTCCAAAAATAATGGTTTTTATTTTTATGTTTTCACCTTTTTCTTTTTTTTTAACCTTAAAAAAAAAAATGGGGTCAAATATGGGTCTCACAACATTGACTATTTGCATTTTTCCTTAAAACATAAAATAAAATATTAAAATTTTGGCGGTTAAAAATCGATAAGTGTCAATATGCTTAGTTTTTAATTCTATTTTTGTATATATAATGAGACCCTTACTCTATACTAACATGAAGTCCATATTTTTCAACCATAAAAATGAAAAAGGACAAAGTCTTAAACTTTGGGTCAACAATGTAACTTTTTTTAGAGAGTCAATAATATAATTAAAATATGAGGGAAGGAAAGGCTCAATATGCACATTAACTCAATCGAATGAAATTGAAATAACCACAAAATCAAATATCTTTTTATGCAATTAAAGATTTGTGAGAAATTGAGCAAAGTCGAAGAAACTAAAAAAAACAGATAAAAAAAATGTCTTTCACATATAGAATTTATTAGTATTTAATAGGCTTAATACATACCCAGCCCCCTAAAGTTGTCCATTTTATTCATTTAACCCTTCAACTTAAGGGACATCCTTTTAACCTCCTAAACTCCAAAAAAACGCTACTTTTAACCCCCTATTTTAGAATGTCGAGATATAATATTGTCCGTGTGTATCACGCGCGTGACACGTGTGTATTCTGAATTACCCAGCCCCCTAAAGTTGTCCATTTTGTTCATTTAACTCCCTCACCTCACGGGCCGCCCCTTTAACCCCCTAAACTCCAAAAAAATGCTACTTTTAACCCCATATTTTAGACTGCCGAAATATAATGTTGTCCGTGTGTATAATTTGCTCTTTTCTTTCCTACTTTCTTCTTTTGAAAGTCCTTAATATTGAAAAATTGCTATAAATATCATTTAGTCATCACTTCTCTTCCACTGTATTCTATACTTCATATCAAATCAGATTTTAACTCTTCCTTTGTATTGCCTTCCACTGTATCTATATACACTGTGGTCATAATTCATACAAAGTTAAAGCATTTTTTACAATTCCAACGTGGATTGAGACCAAAAAAAGCACCAATTAAAAATTAGAAAGACACCAATTAAATCTTCTTTATCTCCAATGCCCGTACTTGAGTTGAAACTAGGATTTTTTTGGAGTTTAGGGGGTTAAAGGGTTGTCCCGTGAGGTGAGGGGGTTAAATGAACAAAATGGACAACTTTAGGGGGCTGTATGCATTTTTTTTACCGTTGGAGGCAAGAACAAAATCCTCCCACGCGCCTCCTGTGTTTGAGACACAAACGTTGACTAGGTCAATGCCACGTCGGATGATAGGGGGTTAAAAGTAGCGTTTTTTTTGGAGTTTAGGGGGTTAAAAGGATGTCCCTTAAGTTGAAGGGGTTAAATGAATAAAATGGACAACTTTAGGGGGCTGAGTATGTATTAAGCCTATTTAATATAGCATCAAATAAAATGCATTAGGGGATGATATAGGCTGAACCCACCAGACAGGGAACAAGGCCCATCAGCCAAAGTAGTCACTAAAGTGAAGAGTCGGTTCAGACCCGGTCCACGTCAGAAGCCTTACATAAAGATAATCAATCTCATTAGTAAGAGGTCTGGCTTCTCTCTTACTTTCTCTCTAATTATATTCTCTCCCATTTACATATCTAACTTGAGCGTCATAGTGTTCCTAGGGACCGTTCCTGGTATAGGAGGAGTCATCAACAATAAAGTGACCCCGGAAATCCCACGTCTCCATTATTTGGTATGGTGAGTATGGAGTAGTAAGCAATCTCATTTCCTGCCGTTTACAAAATCCATTCGATAGCAAATTATGAAGAATCATTAACCCATACATGTTAAAGAAATATTGGTTGCACCTAGTGGGGCGTCTTGCCCTGGGTGGGAGGAAACTTCATTAAGCCTAGTCAGAACATCTCGCCCCTTTGCTCACTTGGATTTCATCGACTCGTTTGACCTCCTGAATGACCTTTTTCTATCATGCTTCACAATCGTAACTAAAGTAAGAAAAATCAACTCGAACCTAAATAGCTCGCGACAAAGACCGACAGAGTCAACCAAAGATACAAAGTCAAAACGCGAAGAACCCATGAAATTCAAGTAGCTTAGTGAGCTGGACATAACTGCTTGACGAGCTACGACATAAGAAAGAATTCAATTCTATCGAAACTCTACTCAAGGAGGTTTGGTTTTATCCCACTTAGACTACTCTATTCTGAACAAAAGGAGGATAGAAGACCTACTAGAGATCAGAGGACGATCCAATTCCTATAAATAGTAGTTTTTCCAATGTAATTTACATCATTAGTTACCATAGTTTTAGTTTTAGCTTACATTCAGTTTAGTTTTCGTTACGCTTCAGATTTATATTTCATTTTAGCTTAGTTTGTTCAATGAATTTTGTTCTACTTATCAATGAGCTAAACATTGGTTTGTCTTTCATTTCCATTTATTAATTTAAGTTGTTCAATTTGAGTTTCTCTTCATCTCCATTCTATTTCGTCTTACAATCTCGAATTAACAACCCGACTGAGTTCAACATCAATCCATCTCATCATGCCTATGTGTTTTAGCTCAAACATGAGCTAAATCACTTTAGGTTAGGATGACAGTGAACCATGTTTGACAAGTATGGATCGTTAATAAGTGTCTAAGTTGTGTTGTAGGAAGAATAACGAGAGAATTAGTTAAAACGTATTTGCTTACCTCTATCTAAGAAACATAACCAAGTAATTAGTTAGAGAGGTTGAATTATGAAACCAAGTTGATAGTTTAAGATCTTTGTTGAAAGCAAGTCGATAGTTTAACCAGAGCAAGAGAGAGAAGCTAATAAATAATGAGGGTTTTAATTTAAATAGTTAACAAACACGTTAATAGGATTTAAGGAGTTAATTGTTGACTAGGATTAACTTTACACATGTCAAAAATTATAATGGTACATGCAAAGGGACAGAAAGGTAGGGGTGGCCATGGAGCGGTAAAAATCCAAAAATCGTGGGATCCGAACCGACAGTATCAGGAAAAAACTGAATTTTTTTAGTACAGAATTGGACGCGGAGGAATTTTTAACCTCGAAAACTAAATTTAAGCAAGGTGTTACTACCTCCAAACCTTGGGGATCTGAATCCTCGATAAATAGCCGAAGCTGTATATATTAGAAATTATACGTATTTTGTATAAATATTACAAAACCTGTTAGTTTACTCAACATAAGCTAAGCTGAGTGTTGCAATTTATTTCTTTTTGCCTGAGTAGGGCCTGAAATACGAATATTTCTTTTGAATATACTATTACACACTATCTTGCATTCTATAAGTTTTTTAATATGGTTAAATACATCATTTCACTCCGAATTTGTGCAAAAAGCTAGATTGCCTCTTGAACTTTTAAAGTGTTCGGATAGTTTTCTAAACTTATATAAAGTATCTAGTTGGCCCCCTGAATTTATATAAAATGTAATTAATTAATCACTTGGTTGCAAAAAAAAAAAGAAAAAGAGAACAAGTTAAATATGAAAGATGTATTGTATGTGTCTTAAAAAAGTAAAATAACCAATGTTGGGGTATACGATTCTAATATTAGACAAGTTTTACAGTTGAGTAAGTAATGACTTCATTTTTAATATGTTATATGAATTGGTATATAATAACATTTTAAGGTGTCTGTAACACATCTTCCGTATGTATCTTACTTTTTTGAAACAAAGTGATTAATTGATTATATTTTACGCAAGTTCAGGAAGCTAACTGGACATTTTATACAAGTTGAGGGGACTATCAGGATATTTTAAAAGTTAAGAGGACAATCAAACTTTTTAGACAAGTTCGAGAAGCAAATGATGTATTAAGACATTTAATTTAGGGATAAAGTGCAAATTTTCCCTTAACGTTTTTAGAGAAGTGCATATTTACCTTTAACGTATGAAATTGTGCAATTTTACTCTAGCATTATCAAACAAGATCAATTTTACCCCTAACATTACCAAACAAGATCAATTTTACCTCTGCCTAACAGAAAATTTAAACGAACTATTTTATTGTTATTCAACTCGTCATTTATTTATCACACATCAGACATTTCAAACATCAATCATGTCTAAAATATTTATTTTGTTACTAACACAGTTACAAATAACTTGTCGAAATGACAATATTTAAGTCTTTCAGATATAAGTTAATCACAAAAAACTGTATAAAATGCTTACTATGTTATTAAAACAGGTATAACAACTCGTCAAAATATATATAGTTGCTTTATTTTATCGATAAATTTGTTTGGAGATCTTTATCGACAAATTTGTTTGGAGATCTGATGTGATAGTCGAATAACTCTTAAATAAGCTAAATTTTCTGTTGTGTAAGGGTAAAATTGAACTTGCTTGGCAAGGTTAAGGGAAAAATTGCACAATTTCATACATTAAGGGTAAATTTACGTTTCTTAAACAACGTTAAGGGGAAATTTGGACATATCCTTTAATATATATGCATACATATCCATATTTTCTGACCATTCATCATTCAGCTTTACCATTGCATGCATTTACACGTTCTAAAATCATTGTTAGAAAGGATTCTGCCTATGCTAAAAAAATATAATACAAAAGTTTATCTATTGACTCTAGATTTTTAGAATGTATATATTTTTGGATAATTTATTCTAGTTTTACATATAATTTTACTATTTTATACCATTACATATTAGTGATTTTTATAATTTTATAATTTTTTTTTGATGATGGGGATCCCCAATCATCTATGGAGACCAATACAAGCAAAAAAAAAAAAAAAAAAACCCTGAATCTCTTTTTGGGATTCCTTGAATCCGTCCCCAAAATTATTGGGGACGGAATAGAAAATGTATTTGGTATAATACATTTGGAACATTCTACTAAATTTTCAAAACACAACAAATAGAATAAATAATAAAATTTGAGGGACAAATTAGATTTTACCATCTAAACCTGGGTATGGTATGGGGCCGGCGAGCCCGTTCGGCCCGTCCAAGCCTATTTAGCCGGCTTGGACACATAAAAATGCTGTTAGGCCCGGCCCAGCCCAAGCCCGTATAAGCCTGCTAAAAACTAGACGGGCTTGGGTTTTATTAATTTTATATTAGCCCGACCCGATATATATATATATATATAAAAATAATATTATATTATATAAATATAAAATATAATTTATTTTTTATAAACATAAATTATATTGTGATAAATATAAATATAAATACTCCAGAGAAAAAAATTCATACTTCCAGTAAAAGAATTCATACTTCCAAAAAAAAGAAAACAATGTGATCATTATTGTATGTTTTTTTTTATTTAATTGCTTTTTGGATTTAATTAGTAAATTTATGACTTTAATTTTTTTTTAATATACATATGAGTTTGGACGGGCAGGTTTGGGATTCAGATCTTAGGCCCGAACCCGACTAAATTTCTTGCGGACTGGGCTGGACTTGAGCTGATTAGGCTTTATTAAAAGCCTGAAAGGCCCGGTCCGAGCCAGCCCGGCCCATGCCCAAGTCTAACCATCTATATAAGTTATCCCTATGTCTTATACCACCCCCTATAAGTATAATTTCAGAAAGATAAGTCTTATCAGTCTCTTGTCTCACCATCCTATCTCCCCAAGCAAAAAGAAAATTCTCATTTTTCTTATCCCTATCTCTCCTCCTAAATTAAATAATTTTTTAAAAGTGTCTTTTACTTATCTTTCCTAAGAAAAAGAAGGTCTTTTACCCATTGCTTAATAGGTAAATTTTACTCATTCTCATGTATGACCACTAAATTTAATAACATAACATAAAAATTACTCAACTTTACACTAATATTATAATCATTAAACTTCAATTAACGTCTCAAAATAACTAGTGACGATCTCAAAATAATTTTTTTAAATAATTGATGATATTATAAACAATTTTAATTCTTCAAAATTTTATTTTTCAGGTCATTTATGTGTTGTTTGGTTAAAAGCGGAAGTGAATTTTTAGTGAAATGACCAGTGACGACCTCAAAATAAAAAATGTGGTTTCTAGGTAATCTTTAATTCTCAAATATTCTCATTTTGAGGTCGTTAAAATCATTTTAATGCGTTAGTTAAAGTTTAGTGAAAACAAAGTGTAAATTGAGTGACTTAGGTTTTGAGGTTGAGTAGTTATACAGTGAAAATGATTAATGTTTAGTGGCTATGGATGTAATTTACCCATGCTTAATTCGACATTAATTAAACAACAGAGAACTGGAAGAGACAAAAGTGTAAAATCAAATGAAGGGTAGTCGAAGAGATAGATACATTGATTAAATCTCACTCTTCCCAATTAGTTGAAAGTATGTAATTAATGAAGCCAAACCACAATTCCATATCATTATAGTATTCTTCCACAATTCCGTATCAGCCTTAGTTACAAGGTTGGAGTGAAATGGGAAGCAAAAGGGCGAAGAAGTGGAAGAAGTGGAAGGAGAAAGAAGATCGAATTAGTGCTTTGCAAGATTCCATCATTCAACATATCCTCTCCCTTTTGTCATCGACCAAAAAGGCTATTCAAACTAGTGTTTTATCGAAACGATGGCAGAAACAATGGACTGGTGTTCCTATCCTCATTTTCAAATTCCATGGTTTTTCTGGTAAAGACATCTCTTATATATCTAGATCCATTGACAACACTCTAATTCTTCATAACTGCTTGAAGATCCAGAAATTTCATATTAAATCAGGTGGCTATAACTTCGCAAAGGATCCTACCTGTAATGTGAAACTCCAGTTCGCAATAACAAAACAGGTGGAGGAGCTATTCTTCGAATTTTATGGCGTAGACAAGTTTACGTTTCCGAATTTCTTTTTCAACTATGCTTCATTGGTTAAATTACGGCTCACTAATTGTACTTTGATGCCTAATGGGAGGGTAAATTGGGAGCATCTCAAGGATTTGTATATAGAATATTGTTTATGTCCTACTCCAGCAATTGCAAGTGTTGTAGCGGGCAGTCCGTTGCTTGAATCATTGGAAATTAACTACTGTCTAGGGTTTGATCGTCTTGCTATTGCTTCCAAAACGTTGAAAAGATTGGTTTTGGCGAATCCTGTTGAAGATTTTGTTCTCAAAATTTCGTGTCCAAACCTTGTAGAATTCTGTGTTAAGGCCCGTGATTTTGACGGCTTTTTTAGGCTGTCAGCTGGAGTGATTGAAAATGTTTTATCTAGCAGCCTATCACTTGAATTGATGGAATTAATAGAATGTGATGTGCTTGAACAGCTTGTTATTGATTCAAACTCGTTGAAGAAATTGGTTTTAGTGGAGATTCAAACTGATGCAATTGTAATTTCGTGTTCCAATCTTAAGGAATTGCATTTGTATTCTTTGTTTATTGAAAGAATTAAATTGATGAATATGCAGTCTTCAATTTGTGTTACTGTCAACTTTAATTGTGATTATGTGATTTATAATGAAAATTTGGCGATGATACTTGAGGAGCTTGGCCATGTGAAGGACCTAAATTTCGGACCCTGCGTTATCAAGGTAACTGCATTATTGTAACTTTTCCATTTGATTTTAACTATTGTTATTATTTGCTGTTGGAAAAAGCTGGTCTTCTGATATTCATAGTTTTCGTTTCATTATCCTTAAAGATGCTACCATCTTTGGAGATAAGAGGTATATGTTCTACATCAATCAACATAAAGCGTTTGACTTTTGATGGTGGTCCTAATTTTGTTGAGAACCTTCCTGGAATTGCATATGCTCTTCGCAGTTCTCCCGAACTTAAGAAATTAGTTATAACTTTGCGGCAATATGAGGTAAGTTTTGTTGGAACAATCTTAACATCAAATTTAATTGAAGCCTTATGTAATTTATATTTAATGAATTTTCTCAAAGGAATGATAATGTTAAAATGCATTGTTGTAAATGGCAAAGCATATGGTTTAATGAGCTAATAGATATTCAATTTCTTGTTGCTAATAAACTCTATTTCCAGTGTAAAACGCCTCATCATTTTCTGAACTTGAATATTTCTGGAGAGAACTACTGGAATTCAAAGGGAGCTGACTTCAATTGTTTGGTGTCACATTTGAAGATTGTTAAAATTTTCGGCGTCTCTAAGCATGTTGATCAACTTAATCTTGTGTTCAACTTTGTTGAGTTTCTTTTTAAAAATGCAAGAGTGTTGGAAAAGATGGTCGTGGTTATGGAAAATCGTAGACCTGATTTTATGTTTGAGTTTCTCAAAAGTTGTTAAGTTTTTCAAGAATTTCTCAGCACTCCGTTGTGGAGTTGTTATGTTCCAAGTCACCAACGGCATCTTACTATTCATGCTACTGGATATATTAGCTTTTTGTTTTTGTATTTGTTGAGATTGTCCATCTGATCCATGTTTGAACTCTTAAAACCACCTCTTAATGCATCTCATCTTTCAGTTTTACATTTAGTCTTGCTTCTAAAATTAGTTAGCTGTAAATATCCTTTTTTATTGGTTGATCCATTTTTTTTTTATCTATTCTGTGAATTTTTTTATCTAATCCAACCTCTTCTCTGATTAGGTTTTCCATGGCTTACTTCAATTACAACTCTACAACTTGTGTTTCGAAATTTGCAATTAAGGACTACATTTTCTGAAAAAAGAAATTAATATTTTATTAAATTATTTATGCTAGTGTTATAAAGAAAATAAGATAACCAACTCTTCTTCTTAGATTAAGGTTTCTTGCGAGTATTACTTAATTTATTTACAATTCTACAACTTTTACCTTACCCCTAAATATCTAGGTAAGTATATATTTCTAAAAATTGAAGTAGGTTAAGTGCATATTATCTTTAACATGAAAATAATACAATTTTTTTTAATATTATTAAATTTTTTTTTTGGTAGAAACAGGAAAGAAAACAAACCAACACCGAGACAAAAGCTAACCTGGGATCAGCCTAGGAAAGCTAACTCCAACTCTGTCCTCTAAGAGGAGAGAAGAAAGATAGATAGGAGGATCAGAAAGGGTGGAAACACCTAACATCCCCTCGTGCCCAGCCGCCGCCAAGCGATCCGCAATTCGATTTTGTTCTCTGTAGATGTGGCTGAACTCTAAGGACTCAAAGGAGGAGCCAAAACTTCTTATTGCTTTGATAAGGTTCTGGCTACTAAGACAAAAAACATGATTATTAGAAATCATACTAATAGCCTCCATATTATCAGACTCCACAGCAAGCTTTTTAATACCCAGATTTCTGGCAAGCTTGACTCCAGAAAGAATACCCCAAAGTTCCGCTGAAAAGGATGAGCCCAAACCTAGGTTATGGGTGAATCCAGACAACCAGGCACCTCCCGCGTCCCTGAGCACGCCTCCAGCCGCGATCTTTCCATTGTTGAGACAGGAGTCATCCATATTCAACTTAACCACCCCATCCTTCGGCCTACACCACCCAACGAGTTGAACCTCTTTATTCTGGGTAGAATTGGCAAGGGGGTCTCTTTAATATTATTAAAATAGTTATAAATAACTTATAAAAATATACGATATTGTTTCAACTTATCGATAAGTTTGTTTGAAAATCCAATGTCATAGTTGAATAAATATCTAATCAGTCTTACTTATCCTACAAAATAGTCCAACTAATATCCATAGTAGAAATTTCAGCTGAATCTAAATTTTTAATTTATATACATTAAAAAAGTATATATGGTAATTAATTTTTATCATATAGTTTTATTTATAAAATAAAAATGAAATTGAAATATAAAAAGAAAAAGAAAAACAAATAAGGAATAAGAAAAATAATAAAAAGAAGAGAAGTTATAAATGTCAATAGAAAAAAAAAGATACATAGCTATATGTGTATCCCCTCATATATTGTAATAAAATTCATTAAAAAATAGTAAAATTAAATTAGGTTTTCTACCATAGAGGAATGGGGGAAACATTGAGGACAAATTCAAACTTTTCCAATAACCTTTTAATTAGGGGTAAAATTAACTTTCATCCTTTAAAAATGGTGTACTTTCTTTTCGTAGAAAAGAAATTTGAGATAAACTACATCCATGACCACTGAACTTTAATATTTATATTCATGTATGTGATGATAGCTTTAAGTGTCAAATATCAGGTCCATCAGAAGATATTCTTTACTGGCGTTTTATAGGTGTTCTCGAATTTCTATTAGGGTATACAACCTATCAACTTACTAGAGGTTTTTTCTTGAGAAAGCCCCACCGGAGTGGTCCAACCAGACAACCTCCTCTAACCATATGAAATGACTAATGCCACGACCTTTAGAAGCTAAGCTGGGAAAAAAGAGGTTAGCTAAGTTTACGTGGGTGATCAAGGCTGCGATACCGGGCTTGATCACCCCCCTACATCTGTGTTAGTAAGCGCTATAGGAAAGGTTTCGCCCTCGACACCTGAAAAAGATCGCTTGGTTCATGAAAAATTCACAGATGCAGATTCAGAGAGCTCCAACGCACCAGATTACATATGTTAAGCGCGGAAGGATAGCACCGCAGATCCAGCCGATGGACAAAAATTCTAGCCTTACACTCTATAAATTCATAATTCACTTAAATTTATAACTATATAGGTTGATGGGACTATCTAGACACTTTAAAAATATATGGGCCAATCACACTTTTTAAACAAGTTCAGAAGGCAAATGATCTCTTAAGCCTAAATTTTATTATAATCTCTTAAACAACTGGTGCCTGAATGCCCATTTGGTTACCATGTGTTGAAATTTCACCTAGTTAATCAAGTTGTTAGATATATTTTTTTTGAACCCAAAATAAACATTTCATATAAGAACGGGATTTGCATCCTCAATAATAGCGTTTGACAGCCAATTCAGCACAACAAAAGATAAAAAAAATCGCTAGCATTTGAATAAGCCTGCCTAGCTACCAAATGTGCAGCCCTATTCGCTAAACGACTAACAAAAGATACTAAAAAAGTAAGATTAGAACTTAGGATAACTCGACAATCATGAATAAGCGTTCCAAACTCCGAGATATCCTTTTTGTTGGAGTGAATTGCATTAATAACAAGCTTAGCATCCAATTCAAATTCAATGTTCGTGTAGTGCATAGAAACAAGCCATATCATACTCATTCGTAGTGCTAATGCTTCGACCACCTTAGGTTCTCTAATACTTGTAACAAAACTGCTATTACAGAATAGGAATGTACCTATATCATTTCTGAC
Source organism: Euphorbia lathyris (assembly GCF_963576675.1). NCBI lineage: Eukaryota > Viridiplantae > Streptophyta > Magnoliopsida > Malpighiales > Euphorbiaceae > Euphorbia > Euphorbia lathyris. The sequence continues at coordinate 17,842,222 of NC_088910.1, read as the reverse complement.
CACCACACCCATCTCGCAGCTTCCTGCTTCCCTAAAGATGGTGTCGTCGATATTACACTTCATTGACCCCCTTGCTGGTGGCTTCCATATTTGTTTATCCCTTGATTGCGCGATGTTGCTGTTCGAACGTCCCTGATCGGTACCAAGCAGGCCTGTTGCGGTCGGCTCAGAGTTTCCGCCGTTCGTTGATCTTTGCTGCGGGCGTGCTGCTGGCGTCGGCTCAGAATTTCCACCGTTTGTTGATCGTTGCTGCAAGCATGCTGCTGCTGCAGGTTGTTGGGCAAGGTCGTCGGCATGCCTTGTTTGCTGGTGGCTAGACGACGGGGCAGACCCGTCCCCTCGTGGTGTTGCTAATGTCGCTCCGATTTCCTGAAACTGCCGCTGATAGTGAGGGTAAATTTCATCAATGGTGTACAACCTTTACCCTATTTCACACTTTGGTGTACAATCTTCAATTTGTCTCACTAATATGTACGAACTTATAGGTGACCTATCACTATGGTATACAACAGGTAAAAATAACCGGTCAACGCGCCACATCAGCGGTTTGACCGGTCAAAAAGATAAAATTTGACTATTTAATTTACAATTACTTTTATACCCTCTTATCCCTCATTCCCCTCTCACTTTCTCTCTCTAACTCCTCTCTCTACCTTATTTATTTTTCATTTAATCATTGCTTTCTCTCAAAACTAATATATAGTTTTGATAATTTTCACTTGTTGATGAGGTGATTATCCATTTTTAAAAACTAAGGAATTAATTGAATATAATCATCATTTATCAATTTTTATTTTAAAAAAGGAAGGGAATATTCCAGCAATTCAAAGAAGTTCCAGCAAAAAATTTTCAGCAAATTGAATATGAAGTTCCAACAATTCAAAGAAGTTCCAGCAAATTTTAGCCAACATTCCCCCTTTCTGTGTCAGACGGGTCATTGGATTCTGGACTCCGATTTAGTCCTGGTTGACGATATTGCAAAACTCACGGCTATACACTCGGCAAAAAAAACAGTCCTCACAGCTCAAGAGCACGGTAATACGAATTTCACTCCGTATTTCACTCCACCTTTCTGGTCAAATCCTTCTTAAATTGCTGGAGCTGCTCAATATTTGTTAGAAATGGATGAGCTTTTTTTTTCATTGCTGAAACTTCTTAAATTGCAGAGGAAATTTTTGAGAGAGAGAGGGTCAGGAGAGGTTGAACTAAGATTTAGTTGGAGAGGTGGGAATTAATTTGTAGGCTGTTAAGGATAATGGATCCCAATGAAGTTTGAAGAGAGAGATGAGTAAGAGAGAGAAAGAAATTTGAAGTAAGAGAAAGAAATAGAGGGAAGAAGATGAAGGAAATTAAGGGATAGGGGTAAACCAGAGAAAGAGATAAAATTAAATTTTTTTATAATTTGTGGGTCCCATTTTTACTTAATAATTTAATATAAAATGATGATGTGGCGTGTTGACTTTGAGTTGACCGGTCATTTTTGCCTGTTGTATACCATAGTGATAGGTCACCTATAAGTTCGTACATATTAGTGAGACAAATTGAAGGTTGTACACCAAAGTGTGAAATAAGGTAAATGTTGTACACTATTGATGAAATTTACCCCCGATAGTGAATAGATCGTGCCGCCGAGTCTGCTTTTGGCCTAGTCTTTGAGCCTTGTTGGTATACCTTCCAGTCCCGAAATTCATCAATTCCGTGGTGCCAACTAGTATCCGTCGGCCACCAAAGTTGTTAGATATTCAAAACCAAAATGATAGTTTTTATATTAATCCAAAAAAATAAAAAGTAATTTTAATTGTTGGAATTCAAGTGTGGGTTAATACAATTAGAATAACAATAAATTAATATATAGATAACTTTAAAAGCCAATTTAATTGTCAACTGATTATTTTATGGCCAAGGTAACTCTAGTCCATATGTGAATTATGTAAAACTAAACCCCAAAATTGAAAGTAATTTGTTAGAAGATTAATTAATAGAATAATTTATAAAATTCACAAACTGAAAGGGTTCGTTTGATTCACGGAATAGAGTGAGAATAGAATAGTTATTTCTAAGAAATAGTTATTCCAACATTTGGTTCAATGTTTTTTTATGGAATAGCTATTTCATAGAATCCATATTCCTTATTTTCATGCAATAACTATTCTTTAATTGATTAAAAGAATAGTCTATTCCTAATTTTATATTTTTGTAATTTACAAAATTACCCTTCATTAAATCCTTAATCTTTTCTCTAGTCCATTTCTCAAATCCTATATATCCATAATTTATATCATAAAAAACGTAAAAAATGGAAAAAAGGTTAAAAAATGTAAAAATACGAAAAATTTGAAATACAAAAACGTGAATAATGTAAAAATTTTACAAAGACGAGAATATGCAAAGAAAAAAAAACGCGAAAAACATGAAAACGTGAAAAAACATGAAAAATAAGAAAACGCAGAAAAAGCAAACACATGAATAACGCGAAAAAGTGACAAAACACGAAATATACTAAAAATGTGAAAAACTATGAAAAACATGAAAATGTGAAAAAATACAAAAAAAAAAAACACAAAAAAGTAAAAAACTACGAAAACGTAAAAATTGCTAAAACACAAAGATGTGACAATACGTGAAAAACGCGATAAACATGAAAATGCCAAAAACAAAAACCAAATAGGAAAACGTGAAAAAATACGAAAAACATGAAAAAACGTGAATAACATGAAAAAAGTAACAAAATGCGAAAAATACAAAAAACGAAAAAAACGAAAAACCGAAAAAATAAAACGTGAAAATGAGGAAAAAAAAAACAATAAGGTGAATAACACGAAACGTGACAAAATGCAAAAAAATATGAAAATGTGAACAAACACCAAAAACAAGAAAACTTGGAAAACATGAAAAAGCGTAAAAAAATGCAAAAAAATATGAAAATAGGAAAAAAAGGTAATAAACGCATTTTTCATATTTTCGTGTTTTTAACGTTTTTTGCTTTTTTTTCACATTTTCCTGTTTTCATATTTTTTCATGATTTTCTGTTTTTAATATTTTTTATTTTCGTGATTTTTGAATTTTTTCACTTTTTGTGTTTTCACTTTTTTTTTTGCATTTTTTTTCACGTTTTTATATTTTCCATATTTTCGTGTTTTTAACTTTTTCATGTTTTCCATCTCTTTTTATGGTTTTTTTTTTGTTTTTTTTTTGCATTTTCTTGTTTTCATGAGTTTTTTCTGCATGTTTTTCCTATTTTGCGTTTTCATTGCTTTCCACGTCTCTATAATCATGTTTTTATTGTTTTTATTGTTTTTTCGTTTTTAAAATTTTTCGTGTTTTTTTCCGTCTTTCATGTTTCCCTTTTTTCTATTTTTTATATATTTTTTAAAATAATATATATTAAATATTTGAACAATTTATAGTAATAATTAAAAAGTGTAAAGTTCAATGACCATACCGGGAATAAATGAAGTTGAGTGACCATAATGTGAAAATGGTAAAGTTCAGTGGCCGTGGATGTAATTTACCCATTAAAATTTTAAAAGAAATAAGACATTACATTTTAGGGTAATATTTTCTTTTGAATAAAAAAACTATCTATTCCATTCTATTTTATTTTACCAACCAAAAATAGGAATAATGATACCTATGAATTTCTATTACATTCTTTGCTAATCTATTCCTTTAGAATACCAATTCTATTCTATTCCATTCTATTCCACAAACCAAACAATATCAAAGAGTTTCCTAAATTTTTTGTGTTCAAATGTTTTTCAACTCTTTGTTATTTCTATGCTCTCAATAATTATATAATATAAATATGTTAACATGTGTTAATATAGGCCACACAAATCATCCAAAAAATAATAGTTTAAACTTAATAGAAATTAATTTCCTTTTTTTTTTTTGAAGGAAAAGTATAAAAATAAAAATTATGGTTTAAAATTTAACAAACAAATATTTTGTGGTTGATTCCATCGATATTAAAAAAATCAAATAACAGTCAAAATCAAATGGCAAAAAGTTATTTTGGTTCTTATATTTATTTATTTTATAAATTAATTCTTTATTATTTAGAGGGGAGATCAGGTGTGACACATTTTTTTATGGTGTGACAAGCCTTATTGTGTGACAATGACCAATTTTATAATTAACCAGAAGAATGTGGCAAATTTATAAATAAAAGGAAAGAGAAAATTGTTTTATTTCTTTTCTTTAAAATGCATTTTCCCGACTTTTTCAACCTCGTTTTTCAAAAACTTTTATACCGTTGGACTCGTCTTAATTAGACGGTCATTTTAAGATCCCAGAAGCTCAGGTAAAAAAAATTCCGGTGAATAGAATCCGGCGATTTGTTTTTCTGTGAGAACAAAATGCCCAGAAAATTTTCTAAAAATATATAAAAAAAAAATCATTCTGAGAAACTTTAATTCTTGCCTCAAAGTGAGATTCCTTACGGTTTAGTCCCAAATCAACGGAATCCAATGATTAAGTGGGCGTTTTCCGGTGAGAAAATGAAAAGTACTCAGAAAATTCTCAAACAATTTCAAAAAATGTAAAACATTATTTTGAGAAACTTTAATTCTTGGGTCGAAACAGGATTTCTTACGGTTTAGTCCCAATAAAACAATTTCCTTAATTTTATCCATTTTACATGTTTCAACAATTTATTGGGTCAAAACCGTAAAAAATATCGCTTTGAGCCAAGAATTAAAGTTTCTTAAAATGATGTTTTATATATTTTAGAATTTTTTGATAATTTTCTATGCACTTTTTGGTCTTACCTTTCAGCACTATGTATTGCAATATTTTGTTGGAATAATATAATAATTCTGTTGGAACAATATAAGTATTCTGTTGGAACAATATAAGAATTAGAATTATTTTCTAAATAATATAACTAATATAAATTTGAAGACACTATATTAAATACTAAGAAACAAAAATGAAATTTAAGACATAAATAATAAAATTGATTTCGAACAATTGGTAAACTGATTTATTATGTTGGAACAATATAAGTATTATGCTGGAATAATAGAACTATTTTGTTGGAAAAATTGGTACGCTTATTTATTCTATTGGAACAATATAAGTATTATATTGGAACAAATGGTGCACTGATTTGGAACAATTTCGTACATTGTCGGAACAATGTAAGTAGGACAAAAAAACGTACCTAGAAAATTATCAAAAAATTCCAAAACATGTAAAACATCATTTTAAGAAACTTTAATTCTTGGCTCAAAACGAGATTCCTTACGGTTTTTACCCAACAAATTGTTGAAACATGTAAAATGGATAAAATTAAAGAACAAGTTTTATTGGGACTAAACCGTAAGAATTCTCGCTTCGTCCCAAGAATTAAAGTTTCTCAGAATAATGTTTTTACATTTTCTGAAATTTTTTGAGCACTTTGTTTTTCGCCAAAAAAGTCCACTCGGATTCCGTTCACCGGAATTTTTTTACTTGAACTTCAGGGATCTTAAAATGACCGTCTAATTTAGACGAGTCTAATAGTATAAAAATTTTCGAAAAACGAGGTTAAAAATGTCGAAAAAATGTATTTAAAAAAAAAGAAATAAAACAATTTGCTTTTATTTACAAATTTGTCACCTTGCTTTTTTTCCATTATCATCAAAACTACGTAGTTTTGTTATGTAACACAATAAACTCCTTATCACACCCTAACCGCTTGTCACACTGGATCTCACAACTTATTATCTAATTATATCAACAAACCTAAAAAAACAAAAAACAAAATTCAAATTCATATTCGGGACGTATTTATGAGTATGAAACTTAGGGAGAACTTGGATTTTAATTTATTCAGTTCATATAGGCCGGCACTTCCTCCTTCACGAATACTCAGTTTTGGAGACTAACTCCTCCACCAGCATAACCTTCTATCTAGAAATATAATTTATTAAAGATTTCCATCTATAAATTTATACTTTCTATTAGAATTGTAATCATTAATCTTTATAATATATCTATTGAAAATGTTTCCACCAGCATAAAAAATTGAAATAGTTGATATATTCATTGAAATCGTGCTTATTACAGGTCAAAATTAAATTGCTCAGAAATTTGAAACAAATAAAAGTTTCTAAATGAAGTTCATGTTCCTAAAGTTACTAGAAAAAATTGATTCATGGACAGAGTTTTCAATGTCTATGCCTCTTCGCCATTTGTGTGCGCTTTTCCTCTAGTTGTATAAGGCGAAGTTGTTGCAGGTCTTCCTTCCTCCCAACTCTTTCACTTCTTTTCTCTTCCTTGACTATGTCTCCGAAAGTAGCCTCCATCACTCTATCCGAATCATCACGACCTTGGAATCTTTTTGTATTAAACATTCTTCTCACCATACTAAGTGCCTTTTCACCCTCCGAACCACTATATATCTCTCCCAAAGGCCTTTTCTTCGAATCCTCAGATGATGAAGGCCTTTTCAACCTTATTTTAAGATTAAACTGTTTCGATTTCGCTTCTGATTCCGATTTTTCCCTCTTCTGCATCTTTTCGTTGTTCTCCACATTGGGAAGAGTAGTTTTTGAAGGAAACCCTTTTGGCTTTGTCTGATTCTTCAAAGTCAGTTGCTTTGCTGAACCATTGGATGCAACCTTGGATTGGTCCACTGAAACCTTTTTCCGAGAATCTAACTTGGATTGATCCACCGAAACCCGTGCATCAGAAAATAGGAAAGAGTAATCTCTTGCTTCCTTAATCCTTTCAACTTTTTCCTTCTTGTTCATGGAGTTTGAAGACAACTTTTGAAACAAAGTGTTGCTTTCTCTATTCAATCCCGTCGCCAATATTGTCACAGATGGCCCGAAGAATGAGCCGTAATCATCGTTGCGGACAGAAGTTACGCCGTTGCTATTCTCCAAACTGCGCTTCTTTCTGTAGGCTTCTTTGAGTTTCTCTCTTAATGCCAGATACTGCTGCTCAACCATGGCCATGGCTGCTTTAAAGCTTTCAAGTTTCCGACACTATCGAAGAAGGAAGAGTTTTTTGCTGCTGAAAATATAGAAAAAGGAAACTTTTTGCTGAAGTATCGGGGTTAGGGTTTTTGGATTTGAATGTATATATATATATAGGAGGAGGATAGTGTAATCGTTGTTGGATTTGAATTACTAATCCAATCTGTTTTTGGATTAGGGTTTTCTTGCGAGTAGGATTACTTAATTCAATTACAATTCATAGTTAATTGAAACTCTACAACTTCCTTCGAAATTTGCAATTAAGGACTTGATTTTGTGAAAAATTACAATTAGTACACAAATAAATAATAGTAGTAAGAAAATGACAAAAATTAATATGATGCCACGTCAGCACCAACGATAAACGGATGATGATAAGGGAGTTCCTTTTTCTTTCATTTTTTAGCAGGAAAAAAAACCCGCAGCTTTAGAGAGCAATGGCGGGAAGTTTGGTTCAGTTGAAGTGCGCAACAAGAAGCTTAATTTCTTGCGCTAATGATAAGTCCAGAATTCAACTCCCGAACTCGAGGGTTCTTGTGTTAGGTGGAACGGGTCGGGTTGGCGGGTCTACTGCCATTGCTCTTTCCAAGCTTTGCCCTGAACTTCGAATTGTAATTGGTGGTCGAAACAGGTAATTAGCGCCATAATTGATTTTGTTTTTCTGTGGAATGGATAAATTTGAAGATGTTGGTTGGAAATTGGAATTGCAGGGAGAAAGGTGCAGCGATGGTGGCTAAATTGGGGGACAATTCTGAATTTGCTGAGGTCGACATTGATAGCGTTGCCTCATTGGAAGCAGCTTTAACTGGTTCGATACTTCTTCCATTGATTATACTTCTTGTATTATCGTCTTTGAAAGTGTAGAAATAAAATGTTAGAATACACAATTTGAGATAAATTAGAGCAATTTTACTCTAACATCATAATAATTCATACGATTGAGGGTTATGTTGCATGGAAACTCCTCTTTCACTGGCGTTTCCTTGTTTCCTGTCCATTTCCGTTTCTTTTGTGTTTCCATTACTATTTCCTAACTAAATTTTCTTAGAAATAACATTTCATAGTGTCCGTTTTAGTTTCAGTCTCTGTCTCAGTTTCTGTGCAACATAGATGGAGGGCTTAACATTGGGAAGCTTTCAATTATAATTAGAAAATCCAAATATTCTATTCTGCAACATCAGCTGGTTCAACATAGATTGAGGGCTTTGCCTTTTTTTGCTATTTTAGAATAGGTTTAGGGATAAACTGCTTTTAAGCTCGACAAGATCTTTGTGTCTCTATTTTATTTGAGTTTTGTGCAATACACGTGGAACGTGTGACAAGAATCCGGAATATATGAAATCCACACAATGCCACATGTATAACATGCTGCACATCTGGAGTGAAAGAGGAGATGGTCACGTTAATGATATCTGAAATTGCCGATGTATCATTCATGTGTTAGGGGTAAATATGTTCTTGACGGGCAATATATCTTTCTATGATTTTTGGCTGCAGATGTGGATCTTGTGGTTCATGCTGCAGGACCTTTTCAACAGGCAGAAAAGTGCAGTGTTCTTGAAGCTGCTATAGAGACCAAGGTGAGCAAAGGTAATATGTTTCTGCATTTCAACTTATGTTTCGGATTTTGTTTTGATATGCATTTGATCTTTGCATTAACTATTATATATCTTAGGACTCTATTTTTGTTTCAACAGACAGCATATATTGATGTTTGTGATGATACAAGCTACGCTCTCCGTGCCAAATCGTTCAATAGTAAAGCTTTAGCTGCTAACATTCCTGCCATTACAACAGGCGGAATTTATCCAGGGGTCAGCAATGGTAAGCCCACTGCGTTGTTTATATATGTAGTTGTGCTTTCAGCATCATTCGAGACACATCGTGAAAAACTCGAGGTTCCTTGCAGTTGGACTGATCACTTCTTGATGTTTAGGACATATCTTACACATGCATTATGCGATTATATAGATTTTTAGGCGTTTCAGTAACCAAACCGAACTGGGTTTTGTTGCCTGGACTGGACTCAGTGACTTCAGCAGAACCCTTGTCCATATGTTTTTTTTATCATTCTAGCATTGATTCCTACATGGTCTATGTTGAGAATGTCTCAAAATTATAACTAAATTAGAAGTATTTGAAGTCCAAAATCTGTTTCGGGTTAAATCACTCAGTTCTTTATCAGGATGGAATTCTGTAACTAATCTGTCACGATTCCATAGCTAATTTTCGAAAATCGGATATTAATTACTATTCTGTTTGTATTTTCTGATTATGAAACGAATTGCTTTCTAATAAAGTAGTTTTGGTAATTGTTGTTGCAGTTATGGCAGCGGAACTAGTTCGTGCAGCTGCAACTGAAAGCAAGGGAAATCCAGAGAGGCTGAGGTAAGCATCTTTCGTTTTCCGGTTGAAGTCTAAGAATGTTTTTACTCGCTAAACTCACCCCAAAAAGTAATATAAAATTCATGACTCCACTGTAAATGGTTCTTTATTTCAGCTGTGTGCCCAAAGGACATGAAACTATTATTTCTATGAAGAATTATTACAACATTGGGATTTTCTGCTTTTAGGTTCTATTACTACACAGCAGGAACGGGTGGAGCTGGTCCGACCATATTAGCCACGAGTTTCTTGCTTCTCGGTGAGGATGTAGTTGCATATAACAAAGGTCAGTTTCAACAGCATTTTACAAGTTCTCTTATAAGTTTGTTGTCTGGATCGCGTATTCTTATATAAGCAACTCAAGCAATGGTGTCAATTTACTATGATCAGGAGAAAAGATCAAATTGAAGCCATATAGTGGAATGCTCAACATTGACTTCGGAAAGGGGATTGGAAAGCGAGATGTTTATCTGTTGTACGTACTCTTTGCAAGAATTCTCACTAGGGAAGCACGGTTTCTTGTTTTACAACATTCTGATATGGAAATATATTGGTGAAAATTACCACCTGGAATGAATTGCACAATTTCTAGTTCCTAAAGAAAATTTTTACGACTCGAAAGGGAGCTCGGACTCGATTTCAACGAGTGGCATTGAATAAATTTTCTACAAGTAGCCCTTTGGCGATAATTATTTTTCCTTAATGTAACCTCATTTTCAGGAATTTGCCAGAAGTACAAAGTGTTCATGAGATACTAGGAGTACCAACTGTCAGTGCTCGATTTGGAACTTCACCGTTTTTCTGGAATTGGGGAATGGTAGCCATGACTAGCATTTTCCCTCAAGTATGCTCTTTCTAATCTGTGACTCTGTTACATCAAGCAACTTAGTTTAAATGACTTATAGTTACCTTAGCTACGGACCAAAGTTCCGCTTGAATTCCAGAAGAATTATGAGCTGTGCATTTGATTATCTCTTGCAGGAAGTTCTAAAGGATAGAAGCAAAGTTAATGAGTTGGTTGAATTGTTCGACCCTGTAGTCCGAGCACTTGACGGGATTGCTGGAGAGCGAGTATCAATGAGGGTTAGACGATATGAAGCTTGCATTATTGATGTTAATTAAACTATTTTACCTTATGTTCTAATTCATTGCGCGCCTTTACGTTCTTTTATCAGGTCGATTTGGAGTGCACAGACGGACGCAATACTGTTGGCATATTTAGCCACAAGAGCCTCTCAGTGTAAAGTCTCAAATTTTCTTTTTCTTCTTCACTTAAAACCTTTACGCCTCTCGAAATTTTATATCACTAGTACAATATCGAAATAATACATTCTGTTGTGTCGAAAGGATTTATTATTTCGAAGAGCGTTTAAATTATATGATTCGTGACTCTTAGGTCCGTGGGAAATGCAACAGCTGCTTTTGTTCTTGCAGTCCTTGAGGGAAGCACACAGCCTGGAGTCTGGTTTCCCGAAGAGGTACGTACAACTGCAGAATGATGTTTGTTGATCAAGTGCTATGAGTAAACATTTTAAGCTCCACCAATTTTTCCATATAGCCTGAAGGTATTGCAATCGAGGCACGGGAAATTCTTCTCCGACGTGCTTCAGAAGGAACAATCAACTTTGTGATGAATAAGTAATGATTTTGTTTGATCCAAAACCTTCTTATCTTTTCACTGTTTCTACTGTATGCTGATGTTTACTTGCTGAATAGGGCGCCTTGGATGGTCGAAACAGCACCGAAAGAGTTCGGATTAGGAATATATGTTTGAGGAAAGTAGCTAAGAGAGGTATGCAAATTGTTCTCAATTGTTTTCATCAGTTATGAATATGGCTGACATATTCAATTTCATGGCTAAACTTAATTAGGTATTGGAGTGTTGACAAATTCATGGAGATTGGAGACTGAAGGATCCCATTTAGATATATTAATACAACATCTGGAGGCATAATTAGATATGGATAAACTGATTTAGTTGCAAGATTTAAAGTGTAAATTTCTCCATTGTATTCAATTTTCAGTTGACATAAATTATGAATTATAAGAACTTGAAACTACACAAAAATTTGTTTTATTGTATTCAATTTTGAGTTGACATAAACTATGAATTATAAGAACTTGAAACTACACAAAAAAAAAAAAAAAAATTTGTCCATTTCAAGGATGAACAATTTGGATCTTACAAGTAGGGTTACTATATCAATTTCATTGTTTTTATTATCAAATTTTCAGAATTAAAAATTAAGGTGTTTCATAACTACAAATAATCATATGGTAATATATGTAACTTTGTAACGACAAAAGGGTGACACTGGGATGAAAGGCGTGAGCATGAACAGTTCTAAAGAATGCCGATGGGAACAAGAATGAAGTGAATCATGGATTGGCATTCATATATACATATATTTCTTAATTAGTAAAATTTTAATTTTCTTCATTTTAAACCCAAAGTTCAGGTTCAAGTTAAAGAGTTAAATTTTACCAAATCAAAATTTAAGGACTGAAAGTCAAAATTGATCAAGTTGAGGGACTAAAAATGTTGTTTTACTAAATTTGACACATACGTTAGAAAAGTAACGAAGATATATTAATTATAAATGCTTTTTAAATTAAGTTTATATATAGATACACGATTTTGGTATGCAAAAAGACATTGAAACTTTGCTTCATCATGTAAAATGATATGTAATTAAAATTCTAATATAATAAAATCCTATCATGGACAGAGTAACCAAGTATTAAAAACAAAATCGAAAGATTCGCCTCCATAAATGAAATTCATAACTAAAACAGATGGATTTCTATTGATGAATCTATGATACCATAAGAAGTTATACGAGAACAAGGAAAGAAGAATCTAGAGGGGTAGAAGAGAGTGAAGAGTGGGCTAGCATAGCTAATCTCAGCCAAACACGTGGCTAACAGAATTACAGCTTGCAAAGGTAAATATAACTAAAATGCAGAAGAATAGCGTTAAACGATAAAAATGAAAAATACCACATATCAATTTTCCCCCTAAGAACCTTGCCCTCAAGGTTCGTCAATCTAAAAAGCTAGAAACCTCTTTTAGATGTTGAAGGCAAACTCCCAAGTTGCATCTTCTGGGGCTTTGTTTGACCATTGCACCAAAATTTTGGTTGCAGCTTGATGCCCACTCTTCACCATTTTTCAATCCAGCACGCTACATGGACAATCTTAACTCCTTGAATATGGGGAAGTTGGGTAGAAACACAAGATTGAGTCGACACCCTCCTCTTGAGTTGTGAGACGTGAAAGACCAAATGTATAGCAGACCCTGGGTTAATGTGAGCTTATAAGCCACCTGCCTTATTTTATCTTCAATCATATATGGTCCATAATACATGGGAGATAGTTTCTGATTCACCCTTGATATTGTGCTATGCTGCCTATAAGGCTGTAATTTAACAAAAACTTCATCTCCAAATGAAAATTCCCTATCAATTCTATGCAAATCTACTTGTTGCTGCATGCGGTGTTGTGCTCTTTTAAGTTGCTCATTCATCACCCTAAGCACCATTTCCCTGTCTTGCAAGAATTGATCCACTAACTCAATTGTTGAATCCCAAAAAAAAATAAGGAAGTTGAATTAGGAATGTACACCATAAACAACTTCAAAATGTGTCAACTATGTTGAGGTATGGTAGTTGGTGTTATACCACCACTCTGCTCGAGGAACCCATTTAACCCAAATAGTTGGATTCCCATTAGCCATACATCTCAGATAAGTTTCCAGACATCTGTTTACCACCTCACTCTGCCCATCAGTTTGGGGATGGTAAGCAATTGATTTCATCAATTTCACTCCCTATAATTTGAAAAGCTCCTCCCAAAGATGACTAACAAATATAGTATCCCTATTACTTAGTTTCGAAGATGAAATCCTATAGAGTTTAAAAACTGAATCAAAGAATTCTTGAGCCATACTAGCAGCTGCGTAAGGATGTTTACAAGTTTGGCAAACCATACAGTTCCTGACATAATTCCTTACGTCCTTCTTCATCCCCTTCTAATAGAAAAGCAGTTGTAGTCTTTTATAAGTAGTTTGCATCCCTGAATGGCCCCCAAGAGCTGCATTATGCATCAATTGTAAGAGTTTGTCCTTCAATTTACCATCATTGCCCACCACCAATCTTCCTTTCCTCCTTAAAAGTGACCCTTGTACTGAATATGGTCCCAAGTTAGGAGTGTTCAACTAATCTAATTTCGGAATGACATTCTGCAAGTGAGGATCGTGAGCCCAATTGGCTTCAATTTTAGGTAACAAAGTACAAACTGGAGTAGAAACATTGAGTGTCGCAAGCTCAGCAACTGGTACCCTGGAAAGTGCATCAGCAGCACTGTTATCCTTGCCTTCTTATATGCAATTTTGAAGTCATAGCCAAATAATTTGGCGATATATTTCTGCTGATGAGCAGTTGTAATCCTTTGTTCCGGTATGAACTTTAAAATTTTGTGGTCTATTCGAATGAGGAAAGGCTGATGAGCTATATAGTGATCCCACTTCTTCATTGCATGGACCACAACAAAAAGCTCCTTCTCATATATAGATAACGATTGGTGTTGAGGACCCAAAGCATTGCTTATATAAGCAATAGGATGTGATTCCCGCATCAGCATTAGTCTCAATGATGAATTGTTTATCAGGAGAAGGCAAGGCAAGAACTGGTGCAGTTGTTAAAGCAGCTTTTAGACCATTAAAAGCTTCATCTGCTTAATTAGTCCATTTGAAACTATCCTTTTTCAACAAATCGGTTAAGCGTTTGCTTATAATGCCATATTGTTTAATAAATCTCTTATAGTATCTTGCAAGCCCCAAAAATACTCTCAACTGCTTAAGGGTACCAGGGGTTGGCCATAGAGTTACAGCTTCAATTTTCTTTGGATCTGTTGAAACTCCACTAGCCTGAATTACATGACCAAGGTACTCAACAGAGGTGGTACCAAAGCTGCATTTGCTCTTGTTTTCCAGTAAATGATGTTCATGTAGTTTGATAAAGACTAGCATGAGATGTTACAAATGTGAGTCCATATCTTTACTGTAAACCAAAATGTCATCAAAGAAGACTAAAACAAACTTTCTCACGTATGGTTTGCAAACATCATCCATTAAGCTTTGGAAGGTTGATGGAGCATTAGTAAGCCCAAATGGCATGACTATAAATTCATGGTGGCCTTCATGTGTCCAAAAAACAGTCTTATAAATATCAGTTGGATGCATTCGATTTTGGTAATATCCAGAAGTTAAATCAATCTTAGAAAAAACAGATGCATTATGGAGTTCATCAAATGGTTCCTCTATTACTGGTATAGGAAACCGATCCTTAATGGTTTTGATATTTAACTCTCTGTAGTCAATGCACATCATCCATATGTTGTCCTTCTTCTTCACTAACACCACTAGAGAAGAATGTTGACTAACACTATGTTGTATAGTACCATTTTGCATCAATTCCCTCACCATCTGCTCAGTGACATCTTTTTGGAAAAAGGAGTGCTTATAGGGCCTAATATTGACAAGGGATGTTCCTTCCTTAAGAGGTATTTGGTGGTCATGGGTTCTTTGTGGTGGTTGGGTGGTGATTTTATTGAATAGGAACTTGAATTCATCAAGTAACGGGGCAAGCTTAAAAGGATAAGTGTGCAGTTGTAGTTGAGTGTTTGAGATAGGTTGTATTTGGGCCAGAAAAGCAGTGTTTCCATGGTGAAGCATTCTCAACATGTTGTTTTCACTAATCATTTTAATTGAGGAGTTGTTGGTACCCTGTAACTGGTATTGCTGTGGATCAATTAGAATGTAATGGTAAGGATGTTAAAATTCCAAATAATATTTCCAAGGGTCATAAGCCATTAAGCTCCCAAAACTACTTCACAACCCCCTAAACTCATAATTAGAAAGGTTGCAACAAAACTCTACTCCCGCATTTTCCATTCAAATGAATCACACAAATACTGGCATACTAATTCCTGGCCATTAGCGACTATAATCTTAATAGGCTTAATGGACCTCAACTGACATCCTAGCCCTTTAGCCAAAGTTAAATCAATAAAATTATAGGTACTACCTGAATCTATCAAGATTTCCGCTTGTGAATGCCAGTTAATGAGGTATTGAGTCCAGCGCCCCTCCCATTGCACATAAGGATATTGTTGGTGACTATGCTGAAATATCCAAGTAGACTAAGTCTAGTTCAGTTTCATCCCCCTCTAGACACTCTACACCATGATCATGTGGAGATATTTCATTTTATACTGGTGGCCATGGATGAATTTTTCATCACACCAGAAGCATAAGTTTTCAACTCTCTTATTTGCCAGCTCTACATCAACGAGCCTTCTTGTTTGTGGAGGCATTCTTATCTTTTGGAAGGATTGAGATGAAGTTTTTGGTACTAGATTGGGGGTTTGTAATCAGTAATTTAGTTGTATGTGGAGGAGTGGGGAATAAGGGTGGTGATGTTCTGGGGTTGTATGAATTTGTAGGTGCAGAGAATGATGTGTGGAGTTCGTCCACTCTTAGTGACATTGAGGTAAGCATCATGTATGTGAGCTAAGGCATAAGCCTACTGCAATTTTTTTTGCCCAAGCATCTGCAATGGATAGTACCAGTTTGTTTTTAGATAAGGAAGCAGCTAAACAAGTTTCTTTTTAGATAAAGAAGCCTTATGAGAGTAAATATCAAAAGCCTCCATGTATTCGAGCAGAGTACCAGTTTGTGTTAATCGACTCATTCCCTAAATCTCCCCGTCACCGCCTTGACATACTCTGCCTAGGGTGGATCTTCTAACTGGTTTCTCCCCTTCAAATATGATTAATGACATCCCAATGCTCGTCCTTCCCGATGCAGCGAAGCTAGTTTGACTCGAGATCCTACCGGAGTTAGATCAATCTGAAAAAAAATCGATCACAGCGAAATAACCATCTAAATCAGTGTCGTCAAACCGTGGAAATTCCACTTTGGTAAAACGAATAGATAGCTGGTATGTAGGTTGATATGCGTTGTGAGAGTTCATATTTACAGTGAAAGGTGTTTTGGATATGGTGGTGTCTCTGTTTGGGTGGAAAGTCGAAATACAAGCCTTAAGCTCTGTTTTGATTCATTGCCTAGCCAAAAGTTTTATAACGAGCTGCTCTTGCTTTTTGTTATCTTAGATAACATTCCCTTCACCAATGATTTAAAGTTCTCCATTTTTCCAGCTCTTGAGCTCGCATTTCCATCATGGCTAATTTTGGATATGGCAGGTA
Source organism: Euphorbia lathyris (assembly GCF_963576675.1). NCBI lineage: Eukaryota > Viridiplantae > Streptophyta > Magnoliopsida > Malpighiales > Euphorbiaceae > Euphorbia > Euphorbia lathyris. The sequence goes on along the minus strand of NC_088910.1, from coordinate 17,825,606 downwards.
AAATCACGTGACCAAGAAGATGCTCCAATACCAAATGATACCAGAAGAAATTATACAAGAACAAGGAAAGAAGAATCTAGAGGGATAGTAAAATGAAATCATAACCAACTCTGGTACAAATAGCAGTTTGCCCTGGTGAAGAGTGGGCTAACAGAGCTCAGCCAAACACATGGCTAGCAGAATTACAACTTGCAAAGGCAAATGTAATTAAAATGCAGAAGAAAAATGTTAACGACAAAAATGAAAAATACCACATATCAATCTAGTAAACATAGGTCAACAACACTACCGCTTTAACAATATAAATTCGTTTGAAATAACTCATTTAATAACTCAGGTTATAACAACAAAATTTATATATATAAAAAAATCTGCTTGACATAGCTCATTTAATAGGATTATCACTATGATTAGAGTATATAGTTAAGTTGGATCATTTCAATTTTCAAATTTCAATGGTATTATAAGAATTAAACAAATAATAATAATAAAAAATTATTCAGTACTAGGGCAGGGCAGCCATTTATTAATATTGTTCTTCCTTCTTTTCATCTGTACAAATTTCCGGAACATATACACAACTCAAACAGTTAGCAATAAACTCTCTTTCTCATTTGTACTTTGAAAAAAAAATTAAAAAATCAAACCCTATTCCTTTCTTTTCCATCCAAGTAAAAAAAAAAAAAAAACTTCAAATCCAAAAAAAACTTCAAATCTGTGAAATTATCAACATGGACCAACTTTTCTCCCACTTTTTGGCAAACAAAATCCTGTATGGATAGGCATTGAAACAATTTTCACCAAAACTTGATGTTAATCATCAAACATGATTGACTTTTATCAGAATCTTCGGGTTCTTACCACACGTGTTGATTATGATTCTGAAATTCGGACATTCCTATATCACAAGCATGCCTGATTGCCAGCCAGCCAGCCAGCCAACGATCTGTACAAGTGGCAGGCTGTTCAAGCAGCGGAGTTATCGGCCGTATGCTCTCCATACATCTCTCCATTGTCTCCTTGCCCTTGGGCTAGTCCGATCATATTGATAGTTCTGAGCATCTGCGTAAGATCTATATGTGTTTCCAGTGTGTTTCTTTTGGACGTTCCTCATTATCTCTTCATCGAGATCGTACTGTTTGCGCTGCAAAAAAGATGGCATTCGACAAAATCAATACCTTTCTCACAAACACAACGAAATAACTGGTTCGCTTGGTTGTACAGCTATGCAACAAGTTATGCTACAAAATAAAGGCACAGTGTTGAAAGGAAGAAAAATGCAAGTAAAATCCTGATTATAAGAAAGCAGATGAGCAAGTTTAAACTACTTACAGATAAGTAAGACGATAAGAAAAAGATTTGGCTTTTCTCTATCTAAAAATGAACTGAAACCAACACAGAAGGAGAAACAAGCATGCTGATTTAAATATACCGAAGTGAGAAGCTGCTTTAAGGTAGCAAAAGTTTCTAAAGCTATGAAGAAACATAGGCAAGCGTAACATGATAAGGAGTGGCAAAATGAGTTCTCATGTCATAATTGGGTTATGAGATCTATAAATTCCAGTTCCACATGATTATATATGATATAGATACTAGGAAAAAATAATCGTGTCAAACGGGTCAATATAAGGTGGGTTGTCTCCATAGTTATTAAAGGCGCGCCTATGGCGCATGGCGCACCAGGCGCAGGCCTTAGCGCCATGGCAGCCCCATGGCGAGGCGCAATCGCCATGGCGCGCGCCTGGTGCGCCATTTTGCGCCAAATGCAATTGCCAAAGGCGCACCAAGGCGCGCCTTGGCAGTTAGAGGCAGTTATGGGCAGTTTTTTTATATATCTGGGATGAAGCACATGTTCTATTAACAAAAAGTATTAAAGAGGAGAGAGATTATACGTTTTAAACTAATTAGAAGACGAAGAGACAGAGTCATGAAGAGTTGAAGATGAAACTCTAACATGGGGTTTAGTTGGTAAGGCTGCTGGAGTTGAAGAGATTGCATATAACACTAGAAGAGTAGGAAAAAAGGCTAAAGTATCATCTTCCAAGGATCGAGGAAAAGCCCATGTAGTTGTTCGAGATGAGGAGGAAGAAGAAACTGAGTTTGTTGATGAGGATGAAGAGGATCAGTTTGATGATGACGCTTTAGATGAGGAGTGTGATAGTGATGATGAGGAGTGATGGATTTGGAGAGTTTTGATTAGGAGTAGAACTTAGGAATTAGTATTCAACTTTAAAGTTTGCTAATATGGGGTTTATTTTGCATTTTAAATTTATTTATGCTTAAGATATTTTCATGATTTAGTATTCATTGCATTTTTATGTTAGTTTAATAGTTTTATAATTTTTATTTTTGTCGGTGCGCCTTGTCTCGCTATGGCGCGCGCCATCGCCGTGCGCCATGCGCCAAGGCTCCAGGACCCTTTGCGCCTTAGTGCGCCATGCGCCTTTAATAACTATGGTTGTCTCTGTAGATTGTGTTGTCATATAAGAAATTGACAGCCCTGCATGATATGTTTACACAGAATATAACAACAGCGACAACTTCATCAAAAAAAGCATGTTTTGTTTATCTCTAGGTTCTACCGTCTAAACTCCTAAAAGTGAAAAGCCAATCGTGATTGATACCATACAAAGCACCTCATCAACATTCTCAGTCTGAGAGATCAGTATTAAATTTCCAAAGAAACTCATCCTAAATAAATCCTTCTTCACAATTGTGCCTATGCTGCCCTTTGTTTTCCTATTTCATAAGAAATTTCCCTTATTGTTATCCCATTTGAAGCTAACACAAATTAAAACAATCTGTGCTTGAAAGCACTAGTTAACTGGCTAACCCATGCTAGTGCTTCACTCGATGAGAAAAAAACTTGACACGATTAAAAGGCGAACAAGGCAGAGTTCTACTCAGTGTTGAGCCAGGCCTAGGATGGAAAAAACCCTCAAGGAAAACAACTTGCTGAGACCAGCATCGTGCAGGGCAAGGGGTGTCAAAATGAGTTATCGTGTAATCGTGTTATATGATCTATATATTCCACGTGATTATATATAATAGGCATAAAGGTTTATTTGTCCCACTGTGGTATCCAAAATTGTCATTTGACCCCTTAGGTATCATTTGGTAACATTTTCCCCATTTAACCCATTTTATGGAAAGTTAACTGATTTGTTAATTCTTACCGCATGATACAATTTTTGAGGTGACATATACACATGACAATTGTTTTAATTTCTTTTTTTCATATAGACTTAATATTTGGATACATAAGAATTATTTTTCTTTCTTACTTATCCACATATTAAGTCTATAGGGCGGCCCGGTCGCACTACGCGTCCTCGCTGAGCGAGGGTCCGGGGAGGGGCCCCACCACAAGGGTGTACTGGGAGCAAGCCTTCCCCTGCCAATTTATTTGGCAAGAGGCCGCTCCTAAGACTCGAACCCGTGACCTCTTGGTCACACGACAACAACGTTTACCGTTGCGCCAAGACTCGCCCTCCATGTACATCTCGTGTGTTAAAAATTGTGCCATGTGGAAAAATTAACAAATCAAATAATTTTTCATTCAAAATGGTTTAAATGTCACCTATGAGAGTACTTTCAGGGTCAAATGATATCACATGGGGCAAATGACACAATTTCGGACACGAGGCCAAATAGGGCTTTAATCCTATATAATAAATGCAATAAAAAAATGACAATCGTGTCAGATGGGTTGTCTCTGTAAATCATGTTGTCGTGTCAGAGAATGACAAGCTTTATGCAGGGCTGAACCCTAGCGGACCCCTTGCCTAAGCCCAAATATTTGCAGGTAATAGCCTCGGCACAAGTCTAAGAAATAAACATAAGAAAAGTTGACCTGTTAAAGAATACGAAAGCGTAACAGGTTATAGTAACATGCAACAAACCTTAGTAGGGTCTGACAGAACTGCATATGCCTCTCCAATCATTTTGAAAAGTCTGTCAGCATGCTTGTGGATTTCTTCTCCTATCTCCTTTGAGAGCCTATCATCTCCATTCTCGCTTCTTGCCAAGGACTGACCAGCCTAAATCAGCAATAAATTCATTAATGTGGGGTGAAACCATAGTAAGACATTGCAAAAGAAGATTATGAAAAAAACCTTGTCAGGATGGTGCCTCAGTGCAGCTTTCCGATATGCCTTCTTAATTTCTGATGCTGAAGCAGAAGGTTCGACTCCCCTGCGGTCATCATTTAATGCATTAGTTGATTTTAACAGGTAATAGCAATTTTTACCATCAAAACAGGTTCAAGCAAACATATTTAATCACATCCAAAATGTTGATTCATATTCCTGGAACATTGGAAATAAGTCAGATTGTCAATTTCCGACACGACAACACGATTTACAAAGATAACCCTTTTGAAACAATTATCATTTCTGTGTTATTTATTTATATATAATCATGTGGAATATATATATATATATATATATATATATATATAAAATAACATGATTATGACATGACAGCTCGTTTTGACACCCCTAGAAATAAGGTAAAGCATCAAAGGCCTTCAAATAGTACTTCAAAAGTAAATGAATTAACTTCAAATTCAGAGTAGAAGACCAGAAAATGTTCGAAAAAACAATGGAAGATAAGTCTAGCATAAGAAAGTATCTCTGTGACTTCTCAATATACTTTTCCACCATAACTTTTTACAGAAAGGGAGATCATGTTGTTGCCAAAACTTGAATAGAAAAAGTAATTGGCAACCGAATTCGTTTTGTGTAAATTTTGTATTTATCCATATGGCCATTTCTCTTCAACAATGTTATGAGACTCTTCCATAGAATTACTTGAGATGTGAAAAGGTTTTCTAGAATATGACTTGGATGGAGGCAATTCGTTAAGCTTTTTTCTATGCCAGCTTCCAAACTAGAAAAGAGAAACGAGAAAACAATTACATTTCTCCTTAACACGAGCAAGCAGCCAACAAAACATTTCCTTTTTCAATGCATTAAACTTTTAATTGAATAGAGTATATGCTTTTCAACCATAATATCTAAAAAAGAGGTAGATGAAACAAATGACAAAAAGCCATATTCTTCAATTCCCAAAACAAAAAATGGCACTACGATTTCTATGTTCTCTCCAAGTGACAGCAATTGACAAAACCATATCAAAAGAAATGGATAGCCCACAAAGCCAATGTTTTATAGGATAATAAATGTGAAACTATTAGTTTTTCATCAAAACTGCCAAACGGTGGTGAAAAGTAGAATTACTTACAAAATGAGGTACATATCCAGAGGAATGTCCTTTCTAGCTTCTTCTTCGATTGTGGAAAGACGCATGCGAGCTTGTCTTAGATCATTTGCCAAGTTTCCTGATCTATCGGATGATCCAGTTTGATTGATCTTCTCATCAACTTGCTCAGTGAGAATGCCTACAAGTCTCCGAAGATCACTAGCTGCTTGTCCATAATCCCTAATCATCTCATACAATGTGGCTCGTCTAGAAGTCGCCTATTGAATCAATAACTATATACATAAGCTTCAATGTATATCTTGTAGTTGGCAGCCTATAAAAATTTATGTGTTCAGATCTTTTAATACCAGCATTTAGACACTTCACCTAATAGAATTATTATTAGATTCCATTGGAACAGTTTTAATGTTTTGCCCAAGAGAATTAATTATTAAAAGCAATCAACAAGTGGTAACTGCAGGTGCTTTCACAAAAAAAAAAAAATGATTAAAAATACCTATATCACGCATAATCTAAATATGTTCTTCTAATTGTGAACAGGCCTGACTATTCTCGTGTTAAATTTCTTTTCGAAATTATAATTTCTTAATTATAAAAATATTGACTGGTTCGGAAAGCAAGAGAACAAACCATAGTTGTTGATTCCATCATAAACATCAGGTTTAAACTTGATAAAGGATGTCATTAAGCAACAAAAACATTGAATGGCAGACTCAAAGCCAAAGAAGAAAGCATCAGTAGGAGAAAAACCTTCAGATAACTTTCATCAAGAGCTATGGCCAGGCTGCAGTCAGCAATAGCGTCAGTAACTTGGTTCAATGCTTTGTAAGCTGCAGCTCGATTGCAAAAACAAATAGCTGCAAAAGGCCGTGACTCTACATTTGACAAGGCAGCAGTATAATGTTCGATAGCTTCTGAATGCTTCCCAGCTTGAAATGCTTCATTTCCAGCAACCTGAAAGTGAAGAGAATTGCATATGTGATCACAACAAAACAACCAAAAAACCATTAAAATACCCCATGTATACGCACACAGATACATGCACAACAGCAACAAACAAATTCAGCATATAGCAAGTATGGGTAACTTGGAATATACAAAAAGATCTTTCAGATGACAGAATGATTTTAATTCTCTAAAACTATCGAGTTAATAGGATCAAAATTCATATTCTTTGGCACACGATAGTTTAAAGTTAAGCAAAATACTTATAGATCAATTGTGACGATGAAGGCAAGGATAAGAACAGACAGGAATTTGAGTGAGTCATCATGATATACAATGAGGTTCAGATAATCTCTATCAAAAGGTTAATATATTGTTAAATGTGTTGTCTCCGTTTCTTAGTTTATACATCATATTAATAAGTCAAAACATCTTCATGACACAGTTGGCATCTCTGGTAAAAATGAGGAGTCTGTATGATGCAGCATTCACTCTAGTTACATCATTTTTAGGAACTAATAAACAGTTCAAAGGACAAACCTAGGGCAAAACAAGATTATGCTCTACTCTTCCTTCACATAAAATGCTCATCCAATATCCATTTAACACTGGTTGAACAATTACGACCATGCTTGAAGCCATGAGGCAACAGATTAAAGGCACCCTAAAGACAATATGATCCATTCAGAAAGATATAAGAGTCTCCTACCTTGTGGCGTAAGAGTTCTTGTATACTGGAAGCCAAGGATGCTAATGAATCCATCATCTTGTTATCATTCCTTGACAAAAAACTGAAGGAACAATACCTTAACATATCAGAAAGTAAGAACAAAAAGGCAGATCTCTGTGGAAAAGGAGTATAAGTTACCTCTTGGCAATCAGTTTCCTTTTCTTTTCTAGTGAACCAATAGCCTCCTCCAACCTTCCCAAGTAGAAGTATGATTTCAGAGTCAGGCAGCATCGCCAAAGACAAAATGAGCAGTTTACTGTAAGTTCAGCACTATCCATATCTGCTGACTCATAATCAGAATTGAGTGGAAGGGAGTTCTTAATGGCAGAATCGAAAGTCTGCTCACAAAGTTGAATGACCTCTTCAAACTTCTGCAACTGCAAAAAACACAAATTTTCAGACTATTTTATTATACTTTATTAGCCTCTGACAGACCATAGTCATCCTTTAATTCATTATACAAAAATTCCAAGCATTAGTAGAACAAACACAAACCAGAAAAAGGGCCATCGCTTTCATTTCAATTAATTTGTCTGCATACGGACTTATAATTAAAGCCACTGAAACTATTTCCAAAACACTCTCTGCGTCCTTGAATGTTTTTGTGTGCAGAAGTTCATCATAGTGTTGCAAGCATTCAGTCACTTTCTGCCAGTCGGGAAAAACATTGATCAGCAACAAAATCAGATGAATATCATGAAAATTTTATTCATATGAAGTTTAAACATGAAATGTGTGTAGTTCTGTCGATCCAAAGGCTTTCCCTTCTTCATGTGATCATAGATTAATATAGACCATACATCTTCACCATAAAAAAAATACTGAGGTTACTTCTGAAAATGGATAGAAAACAAAGAAGGAAAGAAAGGAAGAAAAAATACCAGTGCCTTTTGCAGTCCCTCCGAGGCTTCCACTGCAATTTTTCGGTCTACACAGATGTCATTTCCTAACTGCAAGCACTTCTTAAAAAAACGTGATGCTTCTTCAACTTCCCCTAGGGCCAGGTAACAACTTAACAAAAAAAAAAAAAAAGAACAAGACAAAAGATACTTAGTCAATATCAAACATAAACAAGACTGAACCTACACAATGAAAAAGCCTGAGAAAGATAACTGGCTAAGGCATAAGAATGAGATAACAATAGATTTAAAACCTAAATCATTTATAAACAGTACATTAACTTAATAGTTAACATCACAGGCAGTTAAGGTAACTCAATTGAGCAAATTAAACAAGACAAGACAACAAAAGGCATTTACGAAAGAAAATGTTGTGATAATCAAGTCTCATTAAAATTGCAAAACAGATGCTGTCTGAAGCACAATTAATGCTTATGTGGAGCAATGCACAGGGATAATTTGCAGTAGAACTTAGACCAATCCTTCCAAGGATAACTTGAACAATTAATGCCTATGTGGAGCAAAAGTAGGCTTAATACATCCCTAGCCCCATGTACTTGTCCAAAAAAGTCAATTGCCCCCTATACTTTTACAATGTTCAATTTCCCCCTGAACTTGTTTAAAATGACCTACTAACCCCTTAAAATCCACATGGCGGAGTAAGGAGAAATTTTGGAAAAGTTGAAATGCGTACACTTTAAGCAAGTTCAGAGGGCCAATAGATCACTTTAAGAAAGTTCATGGGGCTCATAGGTAACTTTCCAAGAAGCAATTGGTCACTTTAAGCAAGTTCAGGGGGTTAATTAATAGAAATTTTTCAAACTACAGGGGCAGTTGACTTTTTTAGACAAGTACAGGGGGCTAAAGATGTATTAAGCCGCAAAAGTATATACAAGTAGACCTAGATCAATCCAGAAATGAACAAGAAAGAACAATCAGAAACTTACTTTGCAGCTCTAACTTGGACCCTGAGGAAACAGGGATCAATTTCAGCAGCCATCTCACAATCTACTAGTGCATCTCTCATTCTGCCAAGAGACATAAGCGTTGCCGCTCGATTGCTATAGCACAACATCAAAGCCCTGAGCGTGCTTCTAGATGTTTCATTTTTGGAAATACAATTTATTCCTTGCGTGTAACAATCTTCTGCTTTTGATAAATCCCCCTGTGTATATAATTGGTTTCCCCTAAAAAAGAAAATATAATGAACTCGCAGAATACTGAACACAAACAATAGCTACATAATCATATGAAGCGCTAAGACCACATGTAAATTGGCAAGATAATGAGAAAAATATTATGAATCTTACATTCTAAAATCATAGTTGTCAATTTGAGATTCGACTCGTGAATCGAAATCCATATTTGTGAATCGTGACTCGTGAATCGAATCCTAAGGTTCAGTTCAGATTCATAATATTATAAAAAATAAATATTTACTATGTTGAACTCAAAATATTTTCAAATATTAGTCTAGAAATTCAATTTTAATGTCAAAAAGGAAATCATATCAACCAAGTACTAACAATTCAAATCTAATGCAAATGCAATCCTAATAAAACTAATTCACAAATTGGACTCTGTTTAATAACTTAGTGGAGATGGAGAGTTTGAGCTTCCGACTCTTTTTTTGCCTTGTTGTCAACATGATAATGATGGAACGAAACTAGTTCGGACTAGAGGATACTGGATTTAGTAGTCAGTGTTGTAGAAGTTTTTGATGAACAATGATGAAGATCCTGACTCGAAATAGAGCTGAATCGATACGATTCAAATCGCGAATCGTAAGATTCTGTTACAATTTAGATTCACCCTATAGATTCGGCTCGCTCGAAATAGAGCTGAATCGAATCGTATCGTAAGATTCTAAGGACAGTGTCTACAATATATAAGGAGAAATTAAATTGCAAAATCAATACCTTAATCGCCACTTTTCACATGCTTCTTGAGCTGCAATTGATTTAGCAGAAATCATTTCAGACTTTTGTTTGATATCCTGTCCTGTATGTCCCCCAGAATTATCTTGAGCCATATGTGTTGGAGTAGGTGAACCTACTTTCTTGCAGTCCAGAGGGGATACATGCAATGAAGCACCAGAGAATGGAGTAAACTGTGAAGAAGCTGATGCAGACTTCTGATTTGCAGTTGGGCTGGAACTACAGGAATCATTACCAACTTTTGCTAAGCTTTTCTTTCTATAATAGCGTCTGGGTGACGATTGAGATGAAGAAGCAGCACCAAATGTGAAACCCATATCCTCTGAACTTGCACTTGCAGGGGAACCAGATTGTGTCCTCGTGATATCATTATTTTGCCTCTTGATGCTTGTACTTGAGCTGGCTTCAGTTTCTGCTGAATTAACTACACCATCATTGATATAATCTATTTCCTCATTTGCAGATTTAAAACTTTCTGTCTCAGCCCCAGATACAGACTCCTCTAGGGGGTTTTCAGCACTGATGCATTTGTCAGAACAAATACCAGAACCTTCCTGTTTTATTTCTCCAAATTTCGGAACATCCTTATTTATGTCCATTTGTTCTGTTGCCACAATCAAATCTTCATCAATGGCATCATTTAATACAGTTGGCTGGGAATCTGTAGAGGGATATCGGTTATCAAGACTGAAAGACTCCTCTGATGCCACAGAAGTTTCCCGGGAATATTGAGTATCAGATAATGTTTCCTGATACGGTGAAATATCCATTGGAGAGTAAGAATCAAAAGCCTCAGGAATTTCTTGAGAACCACTTTCCTTTGAAAAAAAATCTTTTCCAGGCCATAGATGGACTTTGGTTGGTTGATTAACCTTTCCCTTTTTCTTCTTTACTTTTGAGTCTTTCAACTTAGTACTTATTTCTACTTTCTGGTTTAAGCCAGAGAACAAGTTTCCCTTAGAGGTTGGTGTTTTAAATTCAACAAATGGTAACCCAGCATCATCTTTCTTGCTTGTAAAAACAAACCCCTCTCTTTTTTCCACACCACCCATTGGCGGTAATTCGGAAGAACGCCCACCAGACAAGCCACTAAATGAGAAGGCAGACGATGATCCAGCTGCTCCATGTGCTCGTGTATTGACTTTTGATTGATCTATAGGACCTTGACTGCCACTTGAGCTTCCAATCTTCAACTTCTGCTCCATCTCACTCAACAGTCTACTTTCTCTTTGTTCACCCACATTACGCCTAGTGTGTTCCCTGCTTTCACCAGCAGAACTATTCTTTGTGTGCTTCTTATTATTGGTGTCGTTAGCATCCACAAAATCTTTGATGTTCAAATTCCTAATATGATCAGGCAATGCATTTTCCAAGCTTTCAGCAAATGCATCTGTAGCTTTTGTACCGGTTTTAAACCCAGACTTTTTCACATCATGAGCACGGGAAATTTCACGATCCCTATCAAAGACTCCAGTCTCTTTTATATTCAATTTCAACTTCAACTCATCAGGTAGCCTTGATTTCACACTTTCCCTAGTAATAGTGTCAATATTGTCTTCAACCTTCAGACCACATTTAGAAACATTAGGCCTTTCATCACCAACCTTGGCAATCCCATCACCATCAATGCCCAACTTCTTCATTTTATCATCAATGGTAGAACTTCTACTGTGATCATCCCCAAACACGAAATCATTTCTTTTGTTTGGCTTCAAGTTATCGTTCAGGAACAAATTTTGGCTCCCAATATTCACATTCCTCATTCTATCAATGACTTCATTCTCCACATTCCCATACAAAGGATTTCTACTCTCTCCAAAAAGAGATGCCTCATTTCTACCCCTACCCAGCCCAATTTCAGTGGACCTCGAAAAATCCTCTTCACCCGCCCCTGAAACTGTGCGGAAGGGATTAAACCCGGGACCTTCCCAGGCTTCAGCTGCAGGTTTCGAAATCTGAGAGTTCGATTGCCTTCTCACTTTGACCATTCTCGGCCTCGAGAGAGGCTTTCCTGATGATCGCTGATTAGAAGGCGCGTTAAAGTTCAAATTCTGAGCATTTCCACTCGAATTTGAAAATCCAGAACTTAGATCACCAAAAGTCGATGGGTTCATCCCGTTTGATCCCGATTGGGAAACTGAACTAGAACAAGACGCAACAAAAGATGACAAAATAGGATGAGAAATCTGACCGTTGAGATTAGGGCTCTGAACCGAAGCTCCGGTGCCTAGGAACGCCGGCGGCGACATTTCAATGTGGGAGTCATGAAATCAGACGGCCTGAAGGAGTTGTGATAGGCGAAAAAAAAACGGTGGTAAACGTATCAATGAATTCAAAGGGGGTGCAATAAATAAAGGAGTGAGGTTTTGTTCAAATTATTGGGAGAGAGAGAGAGAGAGAAAGAGAGATTTATACAAATAAGGGAGTGTAAATATATGTAAATCTATGGATGTATGTGTTCCTTTGATTTAAAGGAAGGTAGAGAAAGGGAGAGATCACTGTTTCTGTTTCACGGGCTTCCCTTTTCACCATTTTCATGTTTCTCTGCTTTCATCCTCTAACAGTCATTTTTCAATAAAGTTTTCTTCTTCTCTCTTTTCATTTTTGTTTTCTTTAAAAAAAAAATATCATACAAAAAAAAATGGCAAATTATTTACATTATTGTTAATCATAGTTATTTTTTATTTTTGTAAATAGTTATTTTTTATTTTTGAGAAAATTACAAAAATTGGGTAAAATGGAAGACCCATTTATATTTAACTCATTTATTTAACCTACTAAATATCTAGATTTTTTTGTGACTTTTTCAAAGTACCCTTAACATATATATAACACTTAGAAATTTTTTAGTTTTTCGTCTTTCTCCCTCGCGTCTGACTTTGCAGATTCGCAATATGTGAAGTCTGCGAAGATAATGTTTGGTTCAGTAGATGATTTTAATAAGCAGATTTCGTAATATGTGAAGTCTGCAAAGATAAAAGACGTGTTTTTAAGCATTTTTATCTTCATAGACTTCGCATATTGTGAAATCTGCGAAGTGATATATAACAAAAAAATGCATAACAATAAGGGATTCTAACATTAAAATCATAACATTATCAAAATTTACAATAAGATTGTCACAATAACAACACTAAAATCATAACATTATCAAAATTTACAACAAGATTGCCACAATAACAACATGTTATGATTATCAAAATTTACAACAAGATTGCCACAATAACAACATTCAAATCATTTCAAAGTCAATATGACCAATCTTGATGGAAATTTCTCCATGTATCAGAAGAGAATTCAAGAAAAATTTCTCCTTTGCATCTCAGTACACCGCCTTCTTGAAATGGATGTTATGTATTCAACCACCTTTAGAAAAATTTAATCGTGTTAGAAAGAAAAATGACGATTTGGCTTCGCGAAAAGAGGATTTCGGGAAGTCTGCAAGGAGAAATGTGACGATTTTACTTTGCGAAAACAGATTACGCGAAGTCTGCGAAGGGAAAAATCATGAACTTTTCTCTTCGCAAACTTCGTGTAATCCGTTTTCGCAAAGTAAAATCGTCCATTTCAAGCTCTTTCTCCTCGCAGACCTTCGAGAAACCAGATTACGCGAAATGATTTTTTGGAAAAAATAAAGAGAAAACAGTATATTACTTATATTTTTTCCGCATTTTAGCATTAAAATCGTCAATAACCATATGATAAACGCAAAAAAAACGATGATAATGACATAGAATAACGATTTCTTCGATCCGCATAAGAAGAAAGAAACCAAGAGACGAGCAGAAACACGAAGATAAAGAACCATGGCTTAATCTTCTAGCAATAGGAAGATGAAGAATCAAGAGATGGAGAGAGGAAGAAGAGAAAGACAAGATGATGAAGAAAATTGTGCAGATTTCGCAATATAAAGGAAGAGATGAAGATCAAAGGTCTGGGGATCTCTTAGGGAAGAGAAACCGTCGTGCGCCAAGGAAGAGAAAGGGGAAGGGGGAAGATGAAATGTTGGGGTATTTTGGAAAAGTCACACAAAAAAATATCTACATATGTAGTAGGTTGAGTAAATGGGTTAAATATATAAATGGATCTCCCATTTGATCCAATTTTATAATTTTCCCTTTATTCTTCAAAATAAACTATAATAAAAAATTACTAATTAAGGTTGGTTGAAGGTTAACTCGTTGTTTAAACTAAAGTTATGGAGTATAAGTATTAATGTACGCAGAAAAGTATAACTATAAAATGATCCTTGAATAAAATTATATTGAAAAAATTATATTAAAACTATATACATTACCGTTGAGTTGTTACGGCGGAAAAAAATCGAACCATGATTTGTATTACCACTTACACAATTGCCAGTCTGCTACGCCGAACTTATTTGGGATGAGAAATGATAATCGCGAACTAAGTGCAATTCTATTAAGAGAGATAGAGGGGAACAACGTCCAAAGAGGTGGAAGAGAGGCTACAATTAGCTTCTCCTTTTTCAATTATGTTAGATTTAGGGTTACATTGGGTGTGCGTGACTATATATACCATGTAATTACGTCAAACTTTAATTACCCATATAACGCTAATCTGATCCATCCAAGTTATGGACGGATAATATTTGACACAAATATTTATTTACAACATCTTTCACTCGCATGAAACAGAACATATTTCTTATCTCGTCTCATTCATACTTGCAAATAGTTTGTGCAGTAGGCATACTGTCGAGAGCTTCAAATACATGCGATGGAGACATATAGCTTCTCGATATCGAATCTAGTACTATACACTCGTCAAAGATTTTGATTAAACATGTATCGTAAAAGGTTGTATATTTTATCCTAGATTTCATTTCGCATCCATTATATTCCCTTTGACCTCTACATTTTTCTATTTTCACAATTACGCACATGTGCATAGTTACCTGGGTGATAAATCATAGAAACTTGAATATGTGAACACATGAAAATATTTCCCTCTTGCTATATTCCTTCCATCGTAATCTCACTCGTTTATCTGGTCTGTTCCTTCTAGGCTGAATCAGTTGAAGTATAATAGAATTTTAAGAATGGGTTTGAATGAAATAGCCTCAACCCTTCATTTGAACTCTAAGTAATCTGTAAAAAAAGAGGAGTTATTGGATCACCGGTGTAAGCACTTTGACGCTCAAGTCAGGACAATACTCAAATATAGAGAGTAAAGTAAAAGGCAGATGCTAGGATTGGAGGCATACCTTTGTGATCTCTATGCTCTCCGTATGTATAGACAGCATAGCCTTTTTGTAATTGTTATCTATTAGTATATTTACACTTGTCAAGCTGTTATTGGAACATTTGTGATTTCCAAAACAAACCTTTATGCATGAAGGCCTTTTGATATTTTGAACGAGGAAGACGCTCCCCATATTTTATCGAGGGATGGGTTTTTTCCTTTCTAGAACTGTATTTGGAAAGCTCTATTGGTAGCCACCTTATGGGCCTTAAGTCCAAATCCGAGAACAACTTTATCAAATGAGGTTGTTATTAGAAGCCCCTTTTTTGGTTAATGAGGAGAAAACACCTTTTAGGCTTTTCTAGAAAGCTTTTCGATTTCTGCATTATTTTGCTCCTTCTCATTAAATATCGCATACTTAGATGATCACATCGTACTTAATATGTGTGTGATCATGATGAAAGTGTTGGGGTTTAGTGTCCTATAAGACAATTGTTCTAGGATACAAACTTAATGTAAATGAAGTGTTCTTTATATCATTTGTTTTAATGAGATATATGTTTTATAACTATATAAAGGCAATTCCCTTTTAAGAACTAAATAAAGTCTAATAAAAGGAAATTCGTAAGTTTGTTTAAAGTGATTGTAAAGTGTTCATACAAGCATGAAGTGAGACGAAACTTTGTAATAAACTAATAAACTTAAAATCACCCCAAGTCAAGTAATATGTTCAGGATTGACATATCACTTTTGAGACTTGCATGTAACAATGTCTTCTGTCCGACAGAGAGCTGATCTCATAAGCTTCATATATATAGATATCTGGACAGTTACATGGATCCGATGAAAAGTAGTTCATTAGGATTGGGGACCCGACTTAAGATAACAGGATGGGTAGATTCATCCTTGTCACATGTTCATCTCATTGGTATTAATAGGTATAAATAATCATCAGACTCAAAGGAATGTTAATTGGTCATTCTGGATTACTGAATGTGACGCTTTGATCCTGTTGTAACACGATCCTTAACAGAGATGACTCTGGGGTGTGAACAGCAGACGTTGAGTATCACAGGAAGTGATTACGGGATCGTTATACATTGGATTGAGCATTTATCACTCCCGATAAATGGGAGATATGTCCATGGATCGCTTGTGGAAGACTTGACTCTAAATCCTTGCAAGGTGATAGCTTAAGATTGAAATACGGATTTCTCTTAACCTATCTAATTGGAGTTGACTCGGCCAGAACAAGTAAAACGAACGTCTCGCTATATGTGACTTGACATTACCCATAGTCATAAGATTCAGTTCAAGGACGTAGTTGATAAAGGATCGAATTATACCGTAACTAATACGGAAAGGTCAACGATAGAATCAACCTGTCTTCTTATAGCTCTGGGGGAATGATTACGGACTTGCTAATCACATACTTTGTACATCATTCCGTTATGCAAAAGATTAAATATAATTCTTTGAAAATTAATTTAATAGTTGCATACGGCTAGAAGCAATAAGAACCTAATGGGTCACACATAAGACTTGGAACCCAAAAGAGAGACATATGTTAATTAATTAACGGAAGCCCAATTGAGCCCAATAAGGCCCAATTACTCAAGGGGGGGCGATTTTATGCATGGTGATGCATAAATAATTAGTTTGATTTTATTAATCCTAATTAGATTAGGATTATGAATTAAATTAATTAAAGGATAAATAAATTAGGAGTTTTAATTAGATTATATTACTCCTATTATTATCCAATAAGATTATTATCATTATCTTTTATATTTAGATATATTAATAGATAATAATTAAGAATTCTATTCCGAATTGAATTCTTATTTAATAACCTTATTCTATCTAACTAAGGATTAGATACAAGAAAGATTATAAATACCCCCTATAGGATTTTCAAAATCCAACCCTAAGAAAATAGAGAGAGAATTTCGACCCCTAGCTCGAGGACGAGATTTTCCACCGCTTCCTTCCGTTCAATTGATTTTCATCTCTTTCTCTTTATCCTTGATCTTGTGTTGATTAATTAGAGACAATCTACTTTGGTTGTTTTAAACGGTTGATTCTAACTTGATCTTCCATTGTTTTGTTTTGTGCTCGGGAACTCGAAGTAAGAGTTGTGGGCACTTCGTTTGCAACGGTAGATAGAACTTCTGAAAGGTATTTTTTTTATCCCTCTTTATATGAAATAACGATTAACGGATCTTAGGGTTAATGGAAATAGGTTAAAATTTTTATATTTCCGCTGCTATACGTTAGCCTATTTTCCTTCAGTGGTATCAGAGCCTGCGTTAAATCCGTTATTTCATATATGAAAATTTAGAAGTTTTTCAATCAGGTTGAATAAATATTTATAGTTAGGTTAATTAACAAAACTGTTTTGATTAATTAATTCTAAAAGATAAATAAGTTTTAATTAATTATTAATTAAAATAAATTATGCACATGTTCCTAATAATTTTGGTTGATAATCATTATGATAAAATCTGTTAGTTTTATGGTTAGATTGATAAAATCAGTTTTATTTATTCTAAAAGATAAAACGGAAAATCTATAATAGTTTTTCCTAGTTTCTGAAAATCGTTTTAAAACCGTTTTAAAACTGATATATATATATATATATATATATATATATTCGTAATTATATAAAAAAAATTACAGCAGCTCGGGTCGCGCGGTTGCTGCCGCGCAGCAGCAACCCCGCGCGGCGCCTGGCCGCCGCTACCGCAAGGCAGCGGCGGATCAGACGCCTAGGGCTGCTGCCAAACGGCAGCAGCCCAACCTCGGGCCCGGCCCGAGACCCACTTGTTTTTAAATCGTTTAAAATCAGTTTTGAATATATATATATATATATGCTTCAGAAATTAATAGTTTTCTGTTTTGATTATCGAATGAAAATTTATTTAAAAGTTTGTTCTACCTATTTGTAAATCAAAATATTAAATGAATTGAAATCAAAATAATTGGGACGTGCATAATTAAAGTTTTGTATAGAAGATATGAAACTGTTAGAAGTAAAATTGGATGAAAGTTAATTTGATGAGTTAATGTGATTAACCTAAATATTACATAAAATACTTATGTAATCAACCAATTAAATTTATTTAATTGAGTCTATGCATGTTTGGAGTTATGGACATATTTGGACCCTCTTTTAGTCTTTTGGTATTTTTAAAATAGGGCCTGCAAGTCCTGCCTTTCTACTATCTATTGTAATTTCTCCTCTCATCTAATTCCCTTCAATTCAATTGAAGTTTTCTTTAGTAGAATAGAAATTAATATGTAATTTCAAGGCGCCATGGAGAAGACGGAGGACCTAAAGAGAAATATGTAATAGTTAGTATTTCCCTAGGTTTGGCCTTTTATTCCGTCTCTGGCTCGACGGAATAATTTAGATAATATGTCCATAACGCCAATGTATGTGTCTGATGTATGCTAAAGCAAATCAAGACTAAGTTAGATTATGAGACCTAAAATAAAATCCATCATTAAAAGTTAAGTAAATAAGCAAGTTATTAAAATCGGTTGCCCCTCCCTAATATTATAATTTAGCCGGCAGTACTGGGGGCCTTTGGGTTGTTGAGCAAACTCAAGCTCGGGGTCTTACGGTAACACCTGAATTATCGAAAATCATTTTCATGAATATGGGGTAATACTTAAATTAGATTATGATAATTGGATGAGCAAACTCATGTTGTCATAAACTAATGGGCAATATGGTTGAGATTAATGTGAATAGCATATTAGTTACTAATGTGGTTAGTAACCCAATAACCTAGGAATCACATTAAAGATGTGATTGATTACATGAATCTACCTAATGAATGAGACTAGCTTGTTGAACAAACTCAAGGCGAAATCTCAGGAGTTAGGATCCTAGCTCACTAAAGGATTTGTGAAATTCTTCGAATTAATATGGAGGGCTATTAATTTGGCAAAATAGTGGGAGCAATCTAAAATAAACTAAAATGCCTATAATTTTAGATTGATATACTTTAAAGCAAATGAATAACATACGTTTACTCTTTCTCACTCTCAGGTTTAATTAAACACTCTTAAAATCATGACTAACACCAATCTGCAAAACATTCTTACCGATAACAAGTTGAACGGTTCAAACTTCACCGACTGGTTTCGTAACCTCAAAATTGTTTTGAAGTTCGAGAAGAAAGGGTATGTACTTGATACATCGATACCCCCTTACCCAATGGATGGTGCTCCCTACCAAGAATTTTATGCTTACTTGAAGCATAAGGCTGATGACGATCAAGCGGGAGACATCATACTTGCATCTATGACACCGGAATTACAAAGGCAACATGCAGATATGGATGCCCATTCCATGGCCAAGCACCTAAAAGAGTTATTTGTGAATCAAACTCGGTGCGAACGCTTCGAAATAACAAAGCAGTTATATAGATGCAAGATGCAGGTGGGCACATCTGTAATGGCGCATTGTGCCAAGAGGATTAGCCTTATCACCAAGTTTTCTAGTATTGGAGATGCGATGGACCGTGAACTAAGTGAGAACTTACTTCTTCAGTCCCTCCCCGAGAGTTACTCGCAGTTCATCATGAACTACCAAGCGAGTGGCTTGCAAACCTCTCTTGAAGAGCTTGCAAATATGATCGAGACAGTCGAGCCCAATATAAAAGAAAACGAGGAGATACCAGGCCTTGCTATTGAAGGATCAAAGAAGAGGAAAGGGATCTCTCCCGATCCAAACCATCCTAAGAAAGGCAAGGAGGCCATGCTCACCGAAACAAAGGGAAATGAAGCAAAGAAGCCCAAAGGCAAGTGCCACTATTGTGGTGAAGTGGGGAATTGGAGGAGAAATTGTTTGCTGTACCTAGCTACCCTCAAGAAGGGAGAAGCCGGGACCTCAACATCTGGTATGTTTTATATTGAAATAAATACAATTTCACAGTCTGAATCTTGGGTACTTGATACCGGATGCAGATCTCATATTTGCACAAATATGCAGGAACTAAATCAGACTAGGGAATTGAAGAAAGGAAGCATAAACTTGCGAGTAGGAAATGGAGCAAGAGTTGCTGCCTGAAAGGGAATTTTACCCATATCTTTTAGCGTGATTTACGGGTTGATTTTGGATAAAATAAATAAGTTTAATTACAAAAATAAAGCGTTTTGATAAAATAAAGAAATAAAAATAAATTTCGTACTTTCAGTTAATTTTCCATGTTTTTGATTAGTTTAGGAAATAAAAACGTCAAGCTAACTCGGCTCGCAAGATTTGTATTTCAGGTACGAGCAAGGAGCAAAAATCTACTCAAATACGCGGGGCGTATCATCCTTTACGCGGGGCGTGAAACATGGTGTCAGCAATAATTGCCTTATCCGCAGACGCCATGTGGAATTGACTCAGCATACGCGGGGCGTATGCCACCCTACGCGGGGGCGTATGACACATGTCGGAAATAATTGGCCTAATCCTGAAAGTCAGACTGCACTGTCTCCTTGAGTCAACTCTTCGTACGCGAGGCATATCACCATACACGCGAGGTGTACCAGGCAATTCCTCAATGATAAAAGCTCAGAGACTCATTTACGCGGGGCGTGCTTCAGCTACGCACGACGTAAAAGCTCCAATTCAAGCAAATAAAACTTCAGAGACTCAAACACGCGGGGCGTACTTCAGCTACGCAAGGCGTGCTTGAGACAACAAGACATGGAATTGGTCCACATGTAGGAGATTTCTGACGGAATGGGCACTTACGCGGGGCGTAGACCACCTTACGCGGGACGTATCATGGGATTTCTGCACCAAATAATGTTGCTCTATACTTGTGCTTTGTGAAGTTACAACATTGCCCTTGCTTGATCTTTATAAATAGGAAGCTCTTGAACTCCATTTGATATCAATTACACACTAGAGAGCAAAACTATACTCTTTTGATTATTGTAATTTAGATTCAGATTTTGTAGTTAAACTCTCCCCCTCGAGAGCTTGTTCGGTTGTTCCGGCGTTCCATCGAAGTTCCGTTCCACCACTCGTCACCAAGCTCGAGAGTTCCACCTCCACGACCTAGGAGACGGCTTTGAGTCCGGTTAGCTAGTTCCAAGGGCGGATTCTCCCTTTTTACCTGCTAATTAGCTTGTACTCTTCCTATGTACTAGGCTTGGTTGTATTTCATCTATTCACTTTCCATATTTATAATTTATGATTCATAATCTCTATTTGCCTTTACGTGTTAATGTTTATTACTTGTTTTGATATTCGTAATTGATTATTGTGTAGGAGAACGCGATTTCCGCCGCCATTCGGGCTATCCTTAGGGAGTTATATAGGTGTTGCCTTACCGGAAGTGACAAATCGGAAACCGTAGGAATTGACAAGCCATGGAACTTACGGGCCCTAGTTTCTAATTCCCCCGCATTAGACATGCCTTGACTAGGAATCACGTAGTCTAAGTGCTTCACGGGTCGGTCCTACTACACTTAGTCGTCTTTACAAGAGTAAATTATTATCCGTATACATTTAGAGTCGTTATTTATCGTGGTTATAACTTATCTTCATTCATCCTACTTCATAGGGTTTTAGCTACATAAATCTGTGTCGCCAATAGTTAGGAATAGTGTGTAGTTGCGTCTTACTTTACCCCAAAGTAATCACCGCTTAAATAACATACGAAACCGAGTCGTCTAATACTTATAATTATAAATCCCGTGGATTCGATACCCGGTCTTAACCGGATTATTACTTGATACGACGGGGTACACTTGCCCCTAAGTAGTCATAGTGTCTAGTGGAGTTAGAACATTTAAAAGATCACATCCATATTCATAACACATTCACCGCAATACACATTTAGTCGTCATTAGAAAACTCTACCTAGATCCTACGCACCATCACCGCCCTCGCAATTGGAGATTATGTTTTAAATTTGCCCTCTGGGCTTTAATAGAATTAAGGAATTGTTTGTACGTTCCTCAAATGTCTCGTAACATTATTTCTATTAGCCGTCTTGTTGATGGCGGTTTTCATATTTCAATAAAAGATAAACATTGCGACTTTTATAGAGATTCGATTTTCTATTTTTCAGGAATATCACAAAATGGGATGTATGTGTTAGATGACAAAATTTCTGTTTTCGCAATTGATACCAAAAGACATAAGCTAGATAATTCAACTTACTTGTGGCATTGTCGTTTAGGCCATATAAACAAAAGACGCATGCTTAAGCTACATCAAGATGGGCTTATAAATTCAATTGATCCTGAATCATTGGAAACATGCGAAGCATGTTTAAAAGGTAAAATGACAAAGACACCCTTTAGCAATAAAGGTGAACGTGTATCAGACACTCTAGGACTCATTCATTCAGATGTATGCGGTCCTATGTCAGTCCAAGCAAGAGGAGGATTCAGATACTTCATAAGCTTCATAGACGACCATACCCGATATGGTTATATCTACTTGATGAAGCACAAGTCTGAAGCTTTTGAGAAATTCAAATGCTTCAAGAATGAAGTAGAAAATCAATTAGGAAAGAAAATAAAGACACTTCGATCCGATCGAGGTGGCGAATATCTTTCAGATGATTTTCTAAATTATCTAACTGAATGTGGGATATGCTCACAATGGACACCTCCCTATACACCACAATACAATGGTGTATCCGAGAGGAGGAACCGTACCTTACTAGATATGGTACGATCCATGATGAGCATAGCATTA
The DNA here is from genome assembly GCF_963576675.1 of Euphorbia lathyris. Lineage (NCBI taxonomy): Eukaryota > Viridiplantae > Streptophyta > Magnoliopsida > Malpighiales > Euphorbiaceae > Euphorbia > Euphorbia lathyris. Next base: position 17,802,950 of record NC_088910.1, on the reverse strand, counting down.
CTTCCAAAGACATTCTGGGGCTATGCCTTAGAAACCGCCCTCTTCACCCTAAATCGAGTACCAACTAAATCCGCTAATTCCACACCATATGAATTGTTCGTTGGTAGGAAACCCGTGTTCTCATTCATGAGAGTATGGGGTTGTTCAGCATTTGTCAAACGCATTGCGTCCGCCCGACCCTCGTCGGGCGTCCGCCCGACGCGTTGGCCGTTCGCCCGACGTGGTTGGGTGCCCGCCCGGCGACCCCCGGGGCGTGCCCCGCGCCGTCGGACGCGTGCACTCCGTGGCCGCCGAACGCGCGCCTCGCACTGCCAGGCACGTGTGCTCAACGGCCCATGAGGGCGCGCACCGCCAGCGGTCCCAGGCATTGCCCCGGGCGTCGAGAGCGTGCCACTCACGGTGCGTCCGACGGACGCCGCGCACACATCTCGAGCCGTCAAGCGGGCGTTCGACCATCGTCGTCCGCGTGCGGGATGCCGTTGCGTGCCCGCGCCGTGCCGTTAATTTTCCTCAGCTTATTATTCTTTATATATTTTTCAAAACTTCCGGAATCAATTGCTTCGACCGTCTTGTTTCAGGTTTTCATCACAGGTCCTCCGACTCGGTGTCTACAGTTGCCCCTACTTTTCTATTTTGACAGTGATGTGTGTGGTTCGAAAACGTTTTTGCTAACGTAACACATGCAATGTAAAACATATAAAAGTAAAAGACACGTAACGAGTAGGAGGAAACATACCTGACCTTTGCGCTGCGCGCTCTGGCGTTGCTCTCTGACTGCATCAGACTCTGCTTCGGGCTGCACCCTAGTTCACGATCGCGGGGATAATGGATAAATAGCTACCCTAGTTTATGACCGCGGGGATAATGGCTAAACAGCTACCCTGATTTACGACTGTGGGGATAATGGCTAAACCGCTACCCTAGTCTACGATCTTAGGTAAATATGGCTCAAAAGCAACTTCGGTCTGCGACCATGAGTCAGATGGCTCAAAAGCAACTCCGATCTGCGACCGTGAGTCAGATGGCTCAAAAGCAACTCCGGTCCGTGACCGTGAGTCAGATGGCTCAAAAGCAACTCCGGTCTGCGACCATGAGTCAGATGGCTCAAAAGCAACTCCGGTCTGCGACCGTGAGTCAGATGGCTTCAAAGCAACTCCGGTGTGCGACCGTGAGTCAAATGGCTCAAAAGCAACTCCGGTCTGCGACCGAGAGTCAAATGGCTCAAAAGCAACTCCGGTCTGCGACCGTGAGTCAAATGGCTAAAAAGCAACTTCGGTCTGCGACCGTGAGTCAAATGGCAAAAAAGCGGGTTCTGTTTCTGGATTTTCTTACCACACGGTTGTCTGTATTTTCTCACTAGAGCTATCATCTCGACGATTCGATGGGCACACGTCTGAGTCCGAAATGAAATAGACTACTGATTGTTTTTCTGTTGACTGTCGTCTGTATTTCGACTGGTGTCACTGTTCTGTAAAAATTAGCTGTTGTCTGGAATTGATGTTTTGACAATGTTAGTCACTATCTAGAAGAAATGTAGGCTGAAACGGACTGCAAATCGGAGGTCTGTGCACCTGGTAATTAATTATTTACTTTTTACCTTTATGTCAAATCGTACTTTTTTCACTATTTACGGGAATGCCATTCCCTTTTCCTATATAAGGTGGTGGGGTTTCATTTCAACCCCACACATTCTCTCTCCTCTTTCTCTCACTAGACTTCAATTTGGATTATTCTCGGGATGGATTTAGACGAATGGGATGGCACTAGAGGCATGGACGAGGTTTACGTAAACCTGGAAGAGTGGATACCTTCCACGACCCTACAACACACTTGAGCAGGACACGCTGCAACGAGGTAAGTGGTTTCTCACTTTTATTTGATTTGAACTCTAGGATTTAGCACTCCTATACGAACATGATTTGCATGCTAACTCTTAGACTACCTTAGAGGACCTTAGCTAGAAAATGTGAATTCCTTTATTTACACGTAACACCTGTTTGTTTTTGTAAGAATGCGCGCTATATGCATGTGAATAGTACACTACGAATTTATGCATGTTGACAGTAAAAATGATGTGAATAGTAAAAACGTGAATAGTGCACGTGAATAGTAAAAACGTGAATAGTACACGTGAATAGTAAAAACTTAGCTAATGCACGTGAATAGTGCACGTGAATAGTAAAAGCTTAGCTAGTGCATGTGAATAGTAGGACGTGAATAGTGCACGTGAAATAGTGACACGTGAATAGTAAAAACTTAGCTAATGCACGTGAATAGTAGACGTGAATAGTAAAAATGTGAATAGTGACACGTGAATAGTGCACGTGAATAGTAAAAACGTGAATAGTAAAAACTTAGCTAATGCACGTAAATAGTGAAAACGACGTGAATAGTAAAAACTTACCTAATGCCCGTTAATGTACGTGAATAGTAAAACCTAATCTACGCTCCTCGTCACCGCAGACGAGAGAGGATCAAAGAATTGACTCGACCTTACGTGAAAGGACCCTACATGAGAGATTTTTTACAGAAAATTGGTCCTAACTGACCGGATGTCTCTAGGTTGGATAATGAAAGAATACCTGTTCTTGACGCGTTCTTATCAAATGCATGCTTTAGGAGCCGTATTTAAATTTTCTTGTCTTGTTCTTTTTAGTTCATTGAGATTTCGGGGACCACCGCCGAGATTCACTCATGGTACGATAGGCTAGGCGCCGCGGCGAGAGCCCGCGTGCGCGAGTTGGGCTTCGAGCCCTTTATTGCAGCGCTGCCCCGCACCAACGGGGTATGCGATCCTTTTGGCCTACGGGCCTTATGCGAGCGGTGGGTTGACTCGACCCACACCTTCCACCTTTCCTTTGGGGAGATGACCATCTCGCCTCGAGATTTTTCGCTATTGACCGGATTGCGAGGGAGCAACACTCCCGTCCCTTTTCATTTTGGCATGATGCGACCACGGGTCGACCCTGCTAGGCTTGCTACCTTGATTGGACCGGGAGTTCGTCTATGCGCCAAGTCTACTCCGGCGAAATTTATTTCCACTGCTAGCCTTTTGAATAGACGTGATTTCTACGAGACTGACGCTACCGACCTGGCGGTTCGTAGTTTCTTAGTATATGCTCTGAGTGAGACGATTTTCCGCACGAAGGGCGGGAAGGTACACGCAGGTCTCATTCAGGCACTTAGCGATCTGGATGCAGCGGCTTCTTATGATTGGGCAGGGGCAGGCTTAGCCTTTCTTTACAAGTTCTTGGATCTGACTTGCCGGAAGCGCAAGGACTTCGGCGGTTATACCTTTGCCCTGCTGGTACGTGACGCCTTCTTGACTTATCCGTCTTATCTTTTTCGCATTTTTCACACTCCTAGTCCTTGTTTTTACCGCAGGTGTGGGCATACGAGAGATACATCCTTCCTAGCCGGTCACGACCTCGACCGAGAGTGCCGAGGCCGCCATTTATGACTCGATGGAGGGACTTCGACTTGAGCGCTGAGAGGAGTCGGACAGTGTCACGGCTTCTGGATCGGATCGACTCGCTGACCCTGAGTCAGGTAGATTTTGCCCCATCGTGCCAGATTTTGGTTTGAGCCTTTCTGACTTTCTCTTTGTGTATTTTGCTTTAGATTCAGTTCAGGTGGGATGACCTCGACTTCGGCCCTGAGTATGCATACGTGTCGATGATCCAGGAGCAGCAGTGTGTGCTCACCGGCCCCTGCGTGCGGGCGTGGTATCTAGGGGATCGAGGCATTACCGGGGTTAGAGACGCTCATTGGATGCCGGGTGAGATCCCCATCTCTATGTTCGTGGTACGGACCCTGCCTTTATCGGTCATTCGTCGGGACCTGACCCGTAGGTATGTTGGTAGAGCGGTGTGGATTCACGCCGGGGGCCGTGAGCCTTACTTGTCTACTTTACTGAGCGCGAGGGATGCCCCGGCGACAGCGATGGAGGTAGATCCGGTGACGGACGTGTTTTCGAGAGAGGCTGTCGCGGCAGTCTTCGGTCAGGAGGAGGTTCCGGTAAGTGATTCTGTTCCCTTTTCATTTTATTCATGATATGCTCGGAGGTTTTATTGTGTGTTTTTTTTTTGCAGGAGGGATCTTGGAGGAGTGCCCACTTATCTGATTTTTTTGATGGCACTCAGACTCAGACACCAGCGTGCGAACAACCCTATTTTATCGGCGAGTCCTCTAGTGCAGCTCGACCGGAGAGGTCGTCCATAGGCGTGCCTATACCAGACTATGGGAGAGATTATGCTACGATCCAATATGACGAGTCTGGGACACCTTATGCGGGATTTGAGGCGGCCCCTCCTATCTTCTCCTCGAGGGTCCCGTTTGATCCCTCGGACGCTTCACTGACCACTAGGGAGACCTGTACAGACTACGTGGATCTATCCGGCTTCCTACGAGATTGCCTCAGCTTGCGCTGCACCGACCACCTGGTATGTATCATTACTGTACTTTAGTGTAGTGAAATGTATGCATGTATGTATGATTTATGTTTTTGCCTATGCTGCCTCTTATCTTTTTTTTCTTTTTTTTTGTAGAGTGATCTTCATGCCCATGAGCGGAGACAGAGTGAGCTAGTGCGGGAAGCTGATGCCCGAGTTGGTCGTGTGTATCAAGAGAGGAACGACCACTAGTCGGGAGTGATGCGATGGGAGACTGAGGGTCGCCTTGCCGTCGAGGAGAGGGCGCGTGATGAGTCGATCAGACGCCTTGCTGCAGAGGAGAGAGCACGAGCTGCTGATGAGAGAGCACGGGTTTCTGATGAGAGAGCGCGAGCTTCTAATGAGAGAGCGCGTGCTGCCGAGAAGACACTATCTGCGGAGCGGGCATCTCACCTGAGAGATTTTGAGAACTATTGGGACTTCCCTCCGTATTAGGCTCGTAGCTTTCATTGTTGCTTTGTAGCTTTTATTAGGGTTTCTCCGATGTATAGCTGATGTATAGGGAGTGGGGTGGATAGTAGGTAGGCTTTTTGTGAAAAGTAGGATAGGAAATGTATAACTCGTGATTCATATTACCATGCATTCAGTAGATTATGATGATTCCAATCATTCTCGTCAAATATATTCATGCCTTTATTTATTTACAAACAACAGAAATAATTAGTCTCTTATACATTGTTTTTGTAATTGCTCAAGTTATAACTATTGTTACTAGGACCCGCCTTTCGGTTTTCGGATCCCGGCGATTTTTCTCCTCTCCTTTTACTATCCCGGAATTTTTAAATGAGTGCCCTTTCGGGTTTTCACCCATTGGGATTTCCTTTATTGTTGCATAGGTCGCCCTTTGCAGGTTTTCAACCTATCGGGAATTTTTCTTTTTTTTTTTTTTTTTTATTTTTACGAAAAGTATTTCTTAAGCCTATCCAGGTTGGTAGGTTCGGAGAATTCCGTGCCGTCCATTGTGGTTAACTTCACCGCTCCTTTGCTTAGTATCTTCCTCACGACGAATGGTCCTTCCCAGTTAGGCCTGAACTTCCCCCTCGGGTCGGTGTGCGTCACACGGATCTGTTTCAGCACCAAATCTCCTTCTTTGATAGGGCTGGTCTTGACTTTTTTATTGAAAGCCCGAGCCATCCTTCTTTGATACAACTGTACATGGTAAAGAGCTTCCATCCTTTTCTCATCAAGTAAAGCCAACTGCTTGCATCGCCTCTTTACCCATTCCGCCTCGGGAATTTCTACTTCCACTGCGATTCTCAACGATCGCTTTTCAATCTCAATCGGCAAAACTGCTTCTGTTCCGTATACCAAGGAGAACGGCGTTGCCCCAGTCGAGGTTCTGACTGTCGTGCGATAAGCCCACAACGCGAGAGGGAGGTGCTCATGCCAGTTCCGATGTGATTCTACCGTCTTTACGAGGATCCTTTTAAGGTTCTTATTAGCTGCTTCTACTGCCCCATTAGCATGTGGACGGTACGGAGAAGACCTGTGATGTTCAATGCCATATTCTCGGAAAAGATTCCTTACTTCCCCCTGAAACTGGACTCCGTTATCCGTGATCATGTGATGAGGCACTCCGAACCTGGTGATCAAGTGTTTTTCAATGAACTTTCTCATCTGCTTGGATCCCAGTTTGCTAAACGACTCTGCTTCTACCCACTTGGTGAAATAATCGATGGCGACTGCAATAAACTTATGTCCATTTGAAGCATTAGGCCTTACTTCGCCAATGATGTCAATGCCCCAAGCAGCGAATGGCCAAATAGGTGCTAGCACGTGTAATTCCATGGCCGGAAGATGACTGCAATCGCCGTGGATTTGACAATCGTGACATTTCTTCGCATACTCGTTACAATCCCTTTCCATGGTGAGCCAATAGAAGCCTTGCCTAATAATTTTCTTAGCGAGTACTGCTCCTCCCATATGGGCTCCACAAATTCCCGAATGTACTGATTCCATCGCTTCGCGGGCTTCACCCGCATCCAAGCATCTTAGTTGTAATCCGTCAATGTGCCTTTTGTAAAGCAAGTCGTTATGGATGACGAACTGACGAGCTAGCCTTCTAATCACAGCTTGATCCCTAGGTTCTGACTCTGTCGGATATGTTCCATTTATCATGAAGTTCACGATATCGAAATACCACGGTTTTTCATCTGCCCCTAACAGCATTACGTCTTCGTAGCACGGTTTGTGAGATCTTCTCAATACCAATGGTTTCGAAGCAAGGTTCCGGGGGTTGTCCCAAACTGACACCAAAGTGGCCAAGGCATCCGCGGCCTGGTTCTGAGCTCGAGGAATATGATAGAAACGACATTCCTTGAATCTTTGTGCCAACCCTTCTAGCTGATCTAGATACGGACGTAGCCTTTCTTCTCTCACTTCCCAGTTCCCTTGTGCCTGTTCGATGATCAACTTGGAGTCACCCCAAATTTCGACATATGATGCTCCCAGTGCTGCTAATGACTCCAAACCATAAATGCACACTTCATATTCGGCCATATTATTAGTAAGAGGGAAGGATAACTTCTCCGCCATCGGGATTCTTTCTCCTTCCGGTGAGATAAGTAGTACTCCTACTCCGGCTCCACTCAAATTAACTGCTCCGTCGAAGAACATTTTCCATGGTATGACTTCGATTGCGTTCAAATGTTCATCGGGGAAATCATAGCTTACTTCTTCCTCTTCTGCATTCAGGGGTTGGTTAGCCAGAAACTCTGCCACGGCCCTTCCTTTGATAACCTTCTTCATCACATATTCAATGTCAAACTCGGACAAAAGCAACAACCATCTGGCTAACTTCCCCGTCAAGGATGGAGTTCGGTATAAATACTTCACGGGATCCATCCGAGAAATAATGATCACTTTATACGATTGGAAATAGTGCCGCAGTTTCTTCGTCAACCACACCACTGCCACACATGTCTTTTCGATCATGTTGTATTTGAGCTCATACTCTAGGAACTTCTTACTCAAATAATACACCGCGTGTTCCACACCGGTGTCTCCCTCTTGAGCTAACATTGCTCCGATAGATCGCTCCTCAATTGCTACATAGAGGAGAAGTGGCTTTCCCAATTTAGGCGGTCTCAACACTGGCGGATTAGACAAGTAACTTCGGACACTCTCCAACGCCTGTTGACACTTAGCATTCCAAACGACGGGTTGGTCTTTCCTTAGCAACTTAAAGATTGGCTCGCAGATTGCGGTGAGTCTCGCTATGAACCGACTGATATACTGAACTTGCCCCAGAAACCCCCTCACTTCCTTCTCATTTCTCGGCGCTGACATTTCCTTTATAGCCTTTACTTTATCAGGATCTACCTCGATTCCCTTATTTCCGATTACGTAACCTAAGATTTTCCCCGACGAAACGCCGAAAAAGCACTTCTTCGGGTTTAACCTTAGCTTGAATTCTGCAATTCGGGCCAAAAACTTCTCGAGTGCGGCAAAATGCCCTTCTCTTGTCTCTGATTTGACCATCATGTCATCCACGTAGACTTCTACCTCCTTGTGTATCATGTAATGGAACAGGGCTGTGGCCATTCTCTGGTAGGTTGCCCCGGCATTTTTCAAACCAAATGGCATCACTCTGTAACAGTATGTTCCCCACTCTGTTGTGAACGAGGTTTTCGCTTTGTGCTTTTCGGCCATCTGAACTTGCATGTAGCCCATGAAACCATCCACATTCGTGTGTAAGACGCTTGACGCTGCACTGTCGATCAATACATCGATATGAGGCAAGGCGAACTCATCCTTGGGGCATGCCTTGTTAAGATCTCTGTAATCCACGCACATCCTCACTTTGCCATCCTTTTTCGCAATGGGCACTACATTTGCGACCCAAGGGGGATAGTCGATCACTTCGATGAATCCTGCTTCTTCACCTCCTCTCTGATCTTATCTGCCCATTCGGGTCTCATACGTCGGAGCTTCTGCTTTACGGGCCTCGCCTCGGGATATGTTGGAATGCGGTGAGTTACGATTGATTGATCAATTCCAGGCATGTCTTCGTATGTCCACGCGAATACAATTTCGTATTTTTTAATTATTCTCTCAAATTCTTTTCTCTCTTCAATAGTTAATTCTTGAGCAATTTGTATAAGTTTAGGATTTTCATCCGTACCAAGATTGAAAGTTGACATTTCTATTGTATTGATTTCAAATGTAGGCATGTTATATGAATGAGAATGCATGGAATGATCATGATCAACATCAAGCAAGTAAGCAAAATCAGAATTCATTTCATTGATAGCGTGGGTGATTACATCATCGGACTCAAACAAAGCAGTAATACAATTTTCATCCTCAATATCTTCGGACTTCTCATATACTCTCGAGGTACTAGGCTCAATTTCAGCTCCTGTAGCCGCTTCAATGGTAATGACCTGCTCCTCGGCATTTGAATCCAGCATCATGATCTCCTCGACAAAGCAGCTTGCCTTTCCTTTGCCCCAGTCGGCGACATCATTGAAGATTTCAAACCCTGGCAGAATCTTTCCTTCCGTGCTAGTCCACGACTCGGAGGTTCCCGAATATGGCTTTCCATGCCCCTCGCTTACAAAATGCTTCCTCAAGCCTATTTTCCCTTCCGCATTCATGTTGGATGGACTCCCCTGCTCATATCCCAAACCCCTCCGGGTTTTCTGACTTTTAAAATCCGGAAACTCCGACAACCCTTGATGGTGTGCTCCTAATCCCATTCCCGGGATGAAACCTCCTTTCATCATCTTCACCACATCGGTGGTCATGCTCGACTCGTAAATCCCAGAGACTTGGAATCCGGAGAAGAGTTGAGGCTCAATTCCCAATGCTGCCACCGAGCTCAATTTCTCAGCTCTAATTGTAACTATATCCTCCCCGAAGGGGAACTTAATCATTTGGTGGAGCGTGGAGGGCACACCTCCCAGCTTGTGGAACCAAGGGCGTCCCAACAACACACAAAAGTTACCAGGATGTCCAACACTGTGAACTCAGTCTCTTCCTCATGCGGCCCTACTTTCAACTTGGCCTTGAAAACTCCTTCAATATGCCTACGGCTGTCATCGTATGCTCTGATCACTGTTTCAGAAGCTGTCAAATCTCCTCTCTCCACTCCTAACTTGGACAAGAGCTTCAAAGGACAAACATTAATGGCCGATCCATCATCGACCATCACACAGCTAGTCTTCTTCCCTTTAATTTCCGCTCGGATATACAATGGCTTGTTGTGAGCCTTCCCCTCTTCTGGGAGATCCTCGTCGGTAAATGTGATCTCAGTCCTCTTTCGGGCCATAATTGCCCCTACTAGCGCTGTCGGCTCGGTATCGGTGGAAATAACCCAATTCTGCAACTCTTTCATCAGATTTTTCCGATGGTACCTAGAATGGCATAAAACTTCCCAGACCGTAGACTTAGCTTGCATCTTCTTCAACTGTTCAAGAACTTGGTCGTCGGGCTTAGGAGCCGACCCTTCTCCAATCTCAGTCTCTACCATTGGTGCCTTTCCTTCGGCCACACGACCTGATCTCGTCATTACCGCAATTTCCGGCTCATCATCTGACTCGTCCCAAATGTTGATAGGGATCTTCCGATTGGCATCCTCCTCGTCCGAGGAACTCGCCCAAATGTCTACGACCATTAAATCCATGACGTGAGGAACACTCGGATTCAGGAAAAAGGGATCCGCCGATCCATACAAGGCCCAACCTATCAACTCATCATAGTCACGGAGGGACACTCTACTCATCCTTCTTGCGGCCAACGGAATAGCGCCTCGTTGTATGCACATAAGCTGCACCTTATCGCTCATTGTCTCATTACACTGCTCATAACGGTGCCTCCACCTTCTAGCATAATCCACAAAATGTTCCTCGGGGAATTGCCTAATCCTGTCCAGATCATCCAGGGATCCCGTCCATGGAATGTACATTTCATATCTCGCCACAAAGGCATTTCGGAGCGGTATCCAATGACACATCTCTTCCTTTGACAGACCCTGATGCCACAATAAGGCTTCTCCCATCAAGGTTTCCGGAAAATGTTCATGCAACTCACACTGTGGGAATCCAGCGTTATACATATGATCGCGGAATATCCTCGCATGCTCTACAGGATCTCGGTATCCACCATACCTAGGCATTGCTAACACCGCATCAGGTGTTTGGTAAGACGGGGAATCAGGAGTTTGCTCTGCTAGCATCCATACCGTATATTCCTTGATAAATCTCTTCGTCATAGCTGCCCAATCGGTCTTAACATACATCGGCAGCGACATGTACCACATCAGCGGTTCACCCATCAATGAATTACAAAACAAGCTAGTGATCTCTTCCTCTTTGAAACTCAAGGATGTCATAGCTGACAAATAGAAGTGAAGGTGCTCCATAGGGTCCTTATTGCCGTTATACTTGCTCACCCTTGGCAATGGACGCTTGATGGGTCCAATCTGCATTGCAAAGTGCTCCGCGGTTCTATCCTCAGCTCTCTGATACTTTTCAAGAAACAAATCCGACGACCGATCCCAATCGTGCTTGCAAGAGTCGGGCAATGAATGGAACCATTGCAAAGGCTCACCTACCAGCGAATGGTGGAACCACTGAGCAATTTCATCTACCCCGAAGGATTCAATAAACATGTCGTGCATATACTCATGCAAGTGCACTTCGGGATCCCTTCCTCCACTGAACAAACCCAAATTAGGCACGATAGTCCGAGACGACCCTTCTCCGGTCTCTTCGGCACTATCCTCGTCGTATGGTGCTCCACCATCTGATCCTTCCTCCATTGGTTCATCCTCTTGTTCCTCACCCAAGAAGGACACATACAGACCATTTCCTACATTGCTTCTTTCGACGGAGTCCAACAACTCCTCTACATCTTCCTCAAAAGATTCCATCACCACAGTTTCCATCAAACCAACTCCGATCATGCTCACCCTATGATTAGGCAATGGATTGCGCCTAACGGAAGGGTTTGCTGACGAAGGATCAGCTATCTTCTTCTCCTCAATCAAATCTTGGATTTCGTGTTTCAGCCTCTCGCAATTCTCAATCGTATGTCCATAACTGCTGTGGAATTCACAATACCCTCTAGCCTGAATCTGCGGAGTAGGTTGAGCTTTGTTATACGGGGTAAGGGCTTTTAACAACCCCTTCTTCTGCAGACGTTCAAAAACTTTCGCATAGGTCTGATCGAACTTGGCGAACCGCCTCTTTTCGATAGCATTAAGATCAACCACTTTCACTGTCGCAGATTCCGTACTCGTGCTAGGCCCTCCGGCACTATATCCAGACTTCGTCCACTTGGTATAAGCTTTCTTCGGCTCCCCATCGCCTTCGACAGTCAAGGCACAACTATACATCTGATTGAAATCTGTGAACGACATATATCTCAACTCATTCTTAATATACGGCAACGTATTGCCAATCACCATTCGGATCTGATCTTGCTCAAGCGGCTTCTGTTTCATGACCGTGGCCTTAGCCCTCCATCTCTTCACGAAGTCTGAAAGGGATTCCCCAGTCTGCTGCTTAGTGCTCTCTAACTCTTTCAAAGTGACTTCCAACATGGTGTTAAAACTATACTGAGCGATGAATGACTTCGCTAGCTCCTTCCAATCCTTCTTTGTCACCATTGGCAGCGCATGGAACCATGTGAGGGCAGCCCCCTCCAGGTAAGTGTTAAACAGCCCCAAGACTTGATCCTCGGTCAGGATCGTGTGCTTCATTACCGCAACGTATTGATTCATGTGAGCGGTGGGATCTCCAGTTCCATCGAACTTTTTTATGTCAGGGAGCCGGAATTTCAGAGGCAAAGCTGTTGCTGTCAAGCAATTCTTCAAGTTATAGAAATCCTGACTTCCGGAGCTTCCTCCGCGCAAGTCCTGCACTTCCTATGTGATGTGTTGCCTCCACTCCTCTTCCTTAGCTTTCTCCTTCTCTAACTGTTTTCGGACATAATCCTGATAATCCTCCTCATTCCCAAAGCGAGGGCCATCGTTCACCTCATTCTTAGCACGCTTACTACCACTCTTGTTGTCCTTCAGTGCTAACTCAGCTAGCTGGGCCAAGATTGCGGCCAGCTGGTCATTGATATTGTTCACAGAGTTTTCCAATTCAGCCACTTTCTCGTCGGTCGCAGACATACTGACGGAAGACTGAGTATGCCCAGACGAAGATGATTCCGAAGCCACAACTACTGATTCAGGACTGTCTACTCGCAACTGATCAAACTGTCTGACAAGCCGATTACTCTCGCGAAACCACAACCGCTTAATGATGATGTCTGCGCGAACGGTATCCATTAGTATGTATGCATGGTTTTATATGCATGATTCGTGGTGTTTGCGTTTATTTATTTACGATTATAAGATAAGAAGAACAAACGTTAGTTCTAATTACACGTATCACAACATCTCTCTTCCACCCTTATTCCTCCACACACTCGTTGGTCCAGGTCTCTTTCCTAGGATTTTGGTTTGGGGCTCACATTGCGGTCCAGGGGACGCGTGATGCCGTCGATTATTGCGGGAAAGTAAATCATTCATCAGACAATACAGTTCGTTTTGACGTAATAACGTTCAGTGACTAAGAAATCGACCAAGTTGGATTGTCCTTTCGGAATAACTCATCTTTCGTCCTTTCGTGAGACGCATTAATTTGGGTTTTGACTCCCTTTGAGCGCATCTCAGTTTTTAGACGTGGTTCGAGTTATTCTTCTAGTCCAATCGTTCGTTATTGTCAATAACTCGTTCCCTTTTGTTCGCATGGGTTCGTGTCTCGATTTTTGGATTACAACGGGACCTTTTGGATCCATCGAGAGACGTAACCACGTGTTTATTTAGTGATGGAATCACTTTTGGATTTTATTTTAGGGAACGGACTCATCGCGTAACGCGTTTGTTCTTAGCGTCGAGGATCCGTTTGCTCATTTTGCTACATGAAAAGACGGCGAGTCTTATTTTGAGCGCACGATAATCTTTCGGCTAATTACAACTCTTTGTTCCTCCTAATCCACGGGATATATCATCTCAGTGTGGTTATAGAAAATTAACGTTTCGTTGAATCGCGTGTTTATTCGAAGCGAGGATATCACCGTTTTCCTTCCTTTAGGCACGATTTAAGCAAACACGTATATCGGGCCATATTTCTTGCAGTTTTGGTAACGGTCGAAATGATCGAGTCGTTAGTCAAAACCCGCAGTCTCGTCCATATAGCGCAATTATATGGTTTGGCTTAATTCGGCTTCGAGATTTTAAACGGGGTATACACTCGTTCGAGGCACGTATTCAACGGTATTGGTTTATTTTCTTTAACTACTCTCGGGATTGACATATATCGTAGATTCGGAATGATTTTGGTCGTTTAGTTCATTTTTCGCTTTTCTTTTCTTAGTCACCTTTTGCGGACACGTCCATTTCTCTTAAGAATGACACAAGGCATAACGCAAAAGCTCGTCTTTTATTAAGAAGGGACGGGCTACTTGTGCGAAACTTTTCACGTTACAACAAGGTCGTTCAAAACAGAAATGTTCTTCGTTTTCGTTTTGTCGTGATCTCGTTTTATCCCAATTTATTTAAAGAATGTGAATAACGGCTACCGTTAATATAGTCTTTTGTATCGAAATGTAACTATCCTTAACACCGAACCGATTAATACTAATACGTGCTTACGTCATAACGTATTTCCTGAACACGTGCCTTCGTCGGGACACCGAAAGGGACAAGGCGGGTCGCACATGTTCATTCATATGAGATGACTAAGTCGTCTTTAGTTCAAATCGTTTCGATGTTTTAGGGTAATTAGTATGTCGATTCATGAGTATATATTAACGCATCGTCTCATTTTCTTTACATAATTTAGGATTAGACACGTATCATGGCGGTTTGAAAACACGAACTGATTCATTTATCATATCAAAAATAGTAACGGGTAATCCTATGGAAACTTCTAAGGCTACTATATGCTGACACGGCTGACCGCGGGACCTCACAGGACTGCACAGATTCGCCCCTAACGAATGGATGGGGACCCTCTGGCGCCTTACTGTAAGGGGGAACTTACGCTATCCTCTTTCAAGCGACGAATGGACTCTCGCTAGAGGTTTTGCGGAAATTACCCAAAGGGTTTGCAATAATGCTCGTGAATGCATACGAAAAGAAGTAAAACGATCCGTCCCCGTTAAGGGCTTAGTGCATGCCTTCCGGAATCAAATTTCTCGCTTCCCCAGCAGAGTCGCCACTTGTTAGACGAGGTGCCGCGGCCTAATCTCCCGGGTGGACCGGGGGGTGGACAACCTCATGGCGACGTAAGCGGTGATTGGCGCCGAAAGCAACCAATCGTGGAATCAAGCTGCTCGGCAGGGCCGGAGCTCGGAGATATGGAAGAGTCGCCACCCACGAATGGGAAAATGAACACCGATCCCTTGCGGGAGACCGGTGTGGGTTCGGAAAACTTAGGTACGAGCCGAGAAGGCTAGCTCCTTCTCGGAGAAAGGCTACTAGGCACCCGACATCGCCCGGTTATGAACCACCGGCCTCCTACTCAGCATGTTAGGCGATAACGGACTAATCGTATACTTCTTTAAGTTTAAAATTCATTTGAAACCCTTTTCTTTCTCTTTTTGGAAACCATTTTGAGCATATGATATTGAAAAGCCACATCAGTAAAGAATCACCCATTTATGTTTATACATACACAGAGAGGGGGAAGAAAGAAGTGATTTATTTACAACCGTATTTAAATGTTATATTGTGTGTCTATTCTACATTAACTTATTTCCCCAAAACGATGTTTATTACATGGTTCGCACCTTAATCGCCGTTGGAACGATTTAGGTGCGTTTCAAAACCTCGTTTGATGAAGCTTACCCGAATCGCCGTTGGAACGACTCGAGTAATTGAAAACGTTAAAGTAAAAGCCTTTTAATAAGAAAACGTGGTTAAACATACAAGTCAATTTTATTTTGTACAAATTCATTAAGAAAGCGATTCAAAATCTCCATTATTAACGAAGAAAACGATTTTGATTACAATGTTCGCTTAATCCGTCGTTGGAACGGACTAAGGTTTTAAAACGTAGTGTTTTGAAGACGATTTGAAATATCAACCAAAATGACTCTATTTATCTACATTAGAGATCTAAGAAAGCTCATTAGCTTAAATAATTTAAT
The DNA here is from genome assembly GCF_963576675.1 of Euphorbia lathyris. Classification (NCBI taxonomy): domain Eukaryota; kingdom Viridiplantae; phylum Streptophyta; class Magnoliopsida; order Malpighiales; family Euphorbiaceae; genus Euphorbia; species Euphorbia lathyris. The sequence continues at coordinate 17,787,351 of NC_088910.1, read as the reverse complement.
TGAAAACTCTCTTTTTTGTGACTTATTTTCCCCACTTATTTAATGGACTCTCTAACTATTATAATTACATCAATAAACACATTTAGACCCAAAAATTAATTTTTCCAAGTGAAGCCCATTTGAAACACGGGCTTATAAATGACCAAAAGAAATAAAGAAAATAATATAGATATATATTTACACATTTTAGCCCAAAAGACATAAAATAAGAGTAAAAGAAAATATACTATCTAATACATATATAAGAAAGAATAATGAAAATAATATATTTATACTTTAAACATAAGAGAATAGTGAATGAAATTCATAAATAAGAAAATAGCATTTATCACTCAAAATAATTTTATTTAACAATAATTAAGATAACCCAAATATACCCCAAAACTATATGTATACATAACTAATATAATCCTAATGTAAAAAAGACTATATGTTCATCCCCCAATATCTACTAATTATCTCCCAAAATGCCCAAGTAAATAACATTTAAAATATAATTTAATGTAATTTAAATGAATAATAATAAAAAAGAAAGTAATATGTACATATATAAAAAATTAGAATAAAAATGGAATACCAATCTCCTAAAATAATTATATATGTTAAAGTTTTAAAACAATTTGAAAAGAATATATTACATAATTATATATATATATACTAAGGATTAAAAGTCTAAAAGTTAAGAAAAAGGGACCGAAATGGCATTTTTTATATTTTGGCAGATTTACCGACGGAAAATCCGTCGGTAAACAGCATTTAGTGACAGAATTGGCAGATTACAACATCACTCCAATATTTTCCAGATTTATTCAAAAGCTTTAAATTAAATCTAATTCAATCGTTTTGGACTTCCGAACTACCAAAGATGGATCATAGTCGAACACGGAAGTTCCTAAAACGATGTTTTTATTTTAAAACGTTATTTGGAAACTTCTTTTAAATAAAAAACTTATAATTACAACATTTTCGATACCCGAACTACCTTTTTATCGGATCACGGTTCGTATTGGGATATCCAAAACGAGGTTTTTATTTTAAAACAAAACCGAATTTTATTTAACACGAAACGAAAATTAAATAAATACGTTAATTAAATAAAACGTGACAAAATAAATAAATAACTAAAGGAATAAAAACTATAGCATAAAAAAAATAAATAGAAGGAGAAAATAAATTAAATAAAATAAAGAGTCTAGTCCTCGGATAATACCTTTAATTCGGTATCTGACAGTCGAAGCCGATTGATTCCACGAACTGCGAGCTCCCATTTTTTATGAGTAAAAATTGAACTTAGGAAATTTAGAGATTTTCAATTTTAGGAAAAAAAAATGTTTTTTTCCCAAAAAATCCACTTCTTCTCTCTAGAAAAATATCTAGTGTGAGAAAGCTCTCCCCAAAAATCCTCCTTTTTCACCTTGGGATTCGTGCCCTTATATAGGGAAACGGATCCCGGAACAATGGGCGACGCCCAAAAAAAATTGGGCGTCGCCCATTGTGGTTGGGCGGCCGCCCAACCTAGTGTTGGGCTACCGCCCAACCTTGTTGGGCGGCCGCCCAACATGACTTGGGCAGCCGCCCAACATGAGTTGGGCGGCCGCCCAATAATAGTTGGGCGGCCGCCCAACAATGTTGGGCGAGCGCCCAACGCGAGGTTGGGCGCCCGCGCCCAACCCTCGTCGGACGTCCGCCCGACGCGTTGGGCGTTCGCCCGACGTGGTTGGGTGCCCGCCCGGCGACCCCCGGGGCGTGCCCCGCGCCGTCGGACGCGTGCACTCCGTGGCCGCCGAGCGCGCGTTCCGCGCAGTTAGACGCTCGCACGTCGCGGCCGCTGAACGCGCGCCTCGCGCTGCCAGGCACGTGTGCTCAACGGCCCACGAGGGCGCGCACCGCCAGCGGTCCCAGGCATTGCCCCGGGCGTCGAGAGCGTGCCACTCGCGGTGCGTCCGACGGACGCTGCGCGTACGTCTCGAGCCGTCAAGTGGGCGTTCGACCATCGTCGTCCGCGTGCAGGATGCCGTTGCGTGCCCGCGCCGTGCTGTTAATTTTCCTCAGCTTATTATTCTTTATATATTTTTCAAAACTTCCGGAATCAATCGCTTCGACCGTCTTGTTTCAGGTTTTCGTCACAGATCCTCCGACTCGGTGTCTACAGCTATGTCTAAATCAATCAGAATAATGCTTGCTATTGCCGCTCACTACGATTACGAGATTTGGCAAATGGATGTGAAAACAGCTTTCCTAAACGGAAACCTGCTTGAGGATGTATATATGATGCAACCTGAAGGTTTCATATCAGAGGATGCAAATAAGGTTTGCAAAATTCAGAGATCCATTTATGGACTCAAGCAAGCATCTAGAAGCTGGAACAAGCGTTTTGATGAAACCGTAAAACAATTTGGTTTTGAACAAAATTGCGAAGAAGCTTGCATTTACAAGAAAGCAAGTGGGAGCTCTATAGCATTTCTGATATTATATGTGGACGATATATTATTAATGGGAAATGACGTAGCTCTACTACAGTCGGTAAAAGTTTGGTTATCTGGTAACTTCTCAATGAAAGACCTCGGTGAAGCAGCTTATATATTTGGTATAAAGATCTACAGAGATAGATCAAGAAAACTACTTGGTCTTTCACAAGCTACATACATCGAAAAGGTGCAAATGCGGTTTAGCATGCTTGAATCGAAACGAGGTAACTTACCCATGCTACATGGAGTAAAGTTAAACAATCATCAATGTCCTAAAACCGATGATGATAAGAAGCGCATGGCTGTAGTCCCGTACACCAGCGCAATCAGTTCGATTATGTATGCGATGCTATGCACTAGACCTGACGTAGCGTTCGCGTTAAGTATAACGAGTCGTTACCAAGGAAATCCGAGAGACGAGCACTGGATTGCCGTCAAAAACATTCTTAAGTACTTGAGAAGAACTAAAGATATGTTCCTAGTGTACGGAGAAGGGGATCTGAAAATAGAAGGATTTTCAGATGCAAGTCATCTCACAGATGAGAACGATTTTAAATCCCAATCAGGATACCTGTTTATCTTGAATGGGGGCGCGGTCAGCTAGAAGAGTTCCAAGCAGGAAGCGTAGCTTTCTCTACGACCGAGTCAAAGTATATCGCTGTTGCGGAAGCAGCAAAGGAAGCGGTTTGGATTGGGAAGTTCATTACTGAACTTGGTGTGGTGCCTGACATTGTAAATCCCATTACACTGTACTGTGATAACAATGGAGCCATTGCGCAAGCAAAGGAACCACGGTCTCATAATGCATCCAAGCATTACCTAAAGCGATACCACATTGTAAGAGAAATTGTGGCAAGAGGAGATGTAAGAATAGAAAGAGTACCTACAGAGGACAACGTTGCAGATCCGTTGACAAAGCCCTTAACCCAGAAAGTACATGATCGTCATCTAACTTCTACTGGGATAAGTTATAGAAACAATTGGCTTTAGTCCAAGTGGGAGTATGTTGGGGTTTAGTGTCCTATAAGACAATTGTTCTAGGATACAAACTTAATGTAAATGAAGTGTTCTTTATATCATTTGTTTTAATGAGATATATGTTTTATAACTATATAAAGACAATCCCCTTTTAAGAACTAAATAAAGTCTAATAAAAAGAAATCTGTAAGTTTGTTTAAAGTGATTATAAAGTGTTCATACAAGCATGAAATGAGACGAAACTTTGTAATAAACTAATAAACTTAAAATCACCCCAAGTCAAGTAATATGTTCAGGATTGACATATCACTGTTGAGACTTGCATGTAACAATGTCTTCTGTCCGACAGAGAGCTTATCTCACAAGCTTTATATATATAGATATCTGGACAGTTACATGGATCTGATGAAAAGTAGTTCATTAGGATTGGGGACCCGACTTGAGATAACAGGATGGGTAGATTCATCCTTGTCACCTGTTCATCTCATTGGTATTAATAGGTATAAATAATCCTCAGACTCAAAGGAATGTTAATTGGTCATTCTGGATTACTGAATGTGATGCTTTGATCCTGTTGTAACACGATCCTTAACAGAGATGACTCTGGGGTGTGAACAGCAGACGTTGGGTATCATAGGAAGTGATTGCGGGATCGTTATACATTGGATTGAGCATTTATCACTCCCGATAAATGGGAGATATGTCCATGGATCGCTTGTGGAAGACTTGACTCTAAATCCTTGCAAGGTGATAACTTAAGATTGAAATACAGATTTCTCTTAACCTATCTAATTGGAGTTGACTCGGTCAGAACAAGTAAAACGAACGTCTCGCTATATGTGACTTGACATTACCCATAGTCATAAGATTCAGTTCAAGGACGTAGTTGATAAAGGATCGAATTATACCGTAACTAATACGGAAAGGTCAACGACAGAATCAACCTGTCTTCTTATAGCTCTGGGAGAATGATTACGGACTTGCTAATCACATACTTTGTACATCATTCCGTTATGCAAAAGATTAAATATAATTCTTTGAAAATTAATTTAATAGTTGCATACGGCTAGAAGCAATAAGAACCTAATGGATCACACATAAGACTTGGAACCCAAAAGAGAGACATATGTTAATTAATTAACGGAAGCCCAATTGAGCCCAATAAGGCCCAATTACTCAAGGGGGGCGATTTTATGCATGGTGATGCATAAATAATTAGTTTGATTTTATTAATCCTAATTAGATTAGGATTATGAATTAAATTAATTAAAGGATAAATAAATTAGGAGTTTTAATTAGATTATATTACTCTTATTATTATCCAATAAGATTATTATCATTATCTTTTATATTTAGATATATTAATAGATAATAATTAAGAATTCTATTCCGAATTGAATTCTTATTCAATAACCTTATTCTATCTAACTAAGGATTAGATACAAGAAAGATTATAAATACCCCCTATAGGATTTTCGAAATCCAAACCTAAGAAAATAGAGAGAGAATTTCGACCCCTAGCTCGAGGACGAGATTTTCCACCGCCTTCCATTCAATTGATTTTCATCTCTTTCTCTTTATCCTTGATCTTGTGTTGATTAATTAGAGACAATCTACTTTGGTTGTTTTAAACGGTTGATTCTAACTTGATCTTCCATTGTTTTGTTTTGTGCTCGGAAACTCGAAGTAAGAGTTGTGGGCACTTCGTTTGCAACGGTAGATAGAACTTCTGAAAGGTATTTCTTTTATCCCTCTTTATATGAAATAACGATTAACGGATCTTGGGGTTAATGGAAATAGGTTAAAGTTTTTATATTTCCGCTGCTATACGTTAGCCTATTTTCCTCCAGAAAGGTCATTCAAACGTCTCCTCTCTTATATCTTTGTATCATGATTTATCTATGTATACATTCCTACCTCATACATATTTCTCCCATCTTTTCCATTTTCTCTTTGGAGAACTTTCTATGTTTCTCTTTTCTCAAGTAATTTTGTCTTTTTCATTTGAAAAACGTTCTGTTGACGAAGTGAAAAGTGGGAGGGGTTGAGAAAAAGGTTCCAAATCTGTTAACTTTTTCCTCTAAAGAGATTTTTTTCCTACTTATCAAATTGTCTTTCTTTTTTCTGTTAGAGCTTTTGGGTTGTGGATGTTTTTTTAACAAGAAACAGAGGAGTTGAAATGTGGGTTACAATATGGTTTCCTCTCCTCTTATTTTTTTTTTATGCTTCGATTACTCTTCTTCCTAGAAGGGTCGGTTCTCAGTGGTTGGCTTTTTCCTGCCTTTTACTCTAGTTGATTCTTCATTTCTTGAGATAATTTCTCATATTTCCACTTTGATTAGTTGATTCTTCTTTTTCATACTTGTATATTGATTTTTACCTTTCATTTAGGCAAGGAGGCAGCCCCTTCTTTTTCTGTTTTGCAAAATTTAGACGTGGAAACAATATGAGTACGGATGCCTACTTTGGGCGGAGAGTTTTGAGGCTTATCAAACAGAGTTATCCATTTATGGATGTGCCTTGCTTCGAACTTGAACCCCCTCTCTGAGATAAGGATTGGTGGGCGAGGCTTTTTCTTCCATTGTCAAGGGTTATCTGCCAATATCATGAGAGAAGAGGTTGATGGAAAGCTACATGGAGTTAAGGTAACTAGAAATAGTCCTAATATCTCCACTTATTCTTTGTTGATCACTCATTAATTTTTGGTAGAGCTACTATTTCTGAAATTACTATTATAAGGAATATTTTTGAAGGCTTATGAGCAAGCTTCGGGGAAAATGATTAACTATGAGAAATTAGAGAGATTTTTTTAGTACTGAGGTCTCGTTGCCTCAATATGGTCAAATTACTTCTGTATTGAATGTCAATGAGATTATGGAGTTCCCTAAATATTTGGGACTTCTCACGATCATCAAAATATCAAAGAAGGTTGTTTTTGCCTTAATAAAAGAAAGAATCCAGCACCGTCTAAAGGGGTGGGGCGGGTAGTTTCTTTGACCGATGGTATGGAGATACACATCAAATAAGTTATCCAATCCATACATCAACATATAATGTCTTGTTTTCTCCTTGCGTATAGTCTATGCTCTAAAATTAAAGGCATGATTCATCACTTTTGGTGGGGAGGAAACGACTCAAAATGGCCTATTTATTGGCTTTCATAGGATACGATGTGAAAAGCTAAAGTTGAAGGTGTTTGGGTTTCTATTGGTTAAGATCTTTCAACCTTGCTGTACTAGGCAAACAATGTTGGCGGTTAATGAAAAATTTGGACTCTCTTTGTTCAAGAGTACTAAAGCCAAATATTTCCCGAATAATGATTTCCTAAATGTCATCTCCTGCTCTAATCCTGAGCTACTTTTAGAATAGTGTTTGGGAAGCTAGAGGTCTCATTTGAAAGGGTCTAGTTTGAAAGGTTAGAGGTGGTAACAATATTAAAATTTGGATGGATAACTAGATTCTCACCCTAAATGCGATGAAGCCACTGAATATCTCCTTTTGAAGGGATATTAACCTTCTCCAAACGCACCTAACATCCCGAACCCACTTTCTTCCCGTAAGGAATCTCAGTAAAATTCTCAAACCTAAAATCTAGGTGGCGACTCTTTCTCCGACACCGGTCTTATCGAGCTAGTCGTTTTCTCAATTAGAGTCCAAATTAAAAACAGTATCGTAGCATCATGACGGGCCTCCCATGGGTGAAAGGCTATCAATTTAGGCTTTGTCTACAGCTGTAGAGATGATATTTGTTCTAGTTTTTCACAGAAAAAGTGGCAATCTATTTCAATATGTATGGGTTCGTTCATGAAACAATGGGTTAGAAGCAATACGAAGCGTTGTTTGGTTGTCACACCATAGTTTTGCTGGAGTATATTAACCTTGATTGCAGATGACAGCTACTTGTTCTTCAAAGCGATAAAGGAAGAGTGCTTAGCGGTTCAGCAGTGTTTGTATGAATATAAAGCATCTTCTGGGCAGAAGGTAAACTTCTCCAAATCCTCAATCTCGTTCAACAAAAATTGTAGCGCGAGTCTCCGTTCGACCTTGAGTTCAGTTTTTGGAGTACCAATGGGGTTGGGCACTGTAACATATCTTGGTCTCTCGGCTTTAGTTCGAAGAAGTAAAACACAAGTGTTCCAATACATTGCAGACAGAGTCAGAGCAAGGGTCACAGCATGGAAGATAAAAATGTTATCTCGAGCCGGTAAGGAGATTTTGTTAAAATCTATTAAAGCCCTCCCCTCCTATGCTATGAGTTTATTCCTCTTACCTCAACTTCTGTGTGATTATCTGGAAAGAATGATGAACTCATTTTGGTGGGGAACTGGTTCTGAGGAGAGAGACCTGCACTGGAAGTCATGGGAGAAACTGTGTGCCCCAAAGAGCTTAGAAGGATTGGGTTTTTTAAAGTTACACTTATTTAATCTTGCTCTCCTAGCTAAACAAGGTTGGAGGATTCTAACTAACCCAAATTCATTACTTGCACGAGTATATAAGGCTAAGTACTTTCCCTCTTCTTCCTTCCTAGAGGCAGATCTTGGTAATCAGCCCAGCTTTATATGGAGAAGTATACATGATGCACAATCACTTGTTATTTTTGGTACTAGACGCATTATTGGGATAGGGGAGTCTATTAACATCTAGGAAGACCCTTGGCTGACCCTGACCATCCTTTTGTCGAAAGTGAGCGCCTGCCGGGCCTGGAAGTGGAAACTGTGAATAACATCCGACAACTTTCGGGGGAGTGGAACTTGGAATTAATCAATGGGATCTTTGTGGATCGGGATATAGAACTTATACGGAGGATTCCTCTAAGTCTCCATCTGGTGTCTGATGCGTGGGAATGGTACTGGGGAAAGAGAGACAAGTTTTGCGTGAAAAGTGCGTATAAACACCTGTGGGCTGAAAAATATGGTAATAATTCTTCATTGACAATTGCCGGTGTTAACTGGGATTCGGTGTGGGCACTTCAGGTTCTCTCCAAGGTAAAAAATCTAATTTGGAGAACTTTGGCTGGTTGTTTACCGTCGCTGTGCGCTTTATCTGCTCGAAGGGTTCCGATCAATAACCTGTGCCCGACATGCCTGCAATCGGAGGAGGACGACTTCCATGCTTTAGTTGGTTATCATCAGGCTCGGCTTTTCTGGGGTCTGACTAGCGTTGCAGGACTGGGATCTTGCTTTTTATTTAGGGAGTTCTGGGAGAAGCTGGGATTATTTTTCACGTCGGAAACTGGTACGGTGGCGGTCTGCTGCTGGTTCTTATGGCTCAATCGGAACAATAAAGTATGGTCAAAACAAGTCATGCCGCCTACCATACTCTTCAGTTCATCTCAAGCTGGAAAGCTGCTCAGAGTAAGGGACGTGATGCGGTTGTGGCGACTGCTGATGTAACTCAGAAATGGTGCAAACCCCCGCTAGGTATGTTTAAACTCAATATTGCTAGGGATATATTTTCTACCTTGGGTACTGCCGGTTACGGATTCATCTTACGGGACAACAGTGGTGGGTTCCAGGCTGCAGGTAACGGTACTATTTACTGCTCTCTAGACCCTTTTTTAGTGGAGGCGATCTCGTGCCGTGAGGCGTTGAGTTGGTTGAAGGAGTCTGGCAGGCAGAACATGTTGGTGGAATCGGATTCACAATTGCTAGTGTATGCTATTCAGCGAGAAACTAGTAGCAATTCGGCTCTGGATCTAGTTATTGAAGACTGCAAAATCCTTATTAAGGATATAGTTAATTTGTCAATTTCATTTATTCGTAAGTTAGCGACTTCCGTTGCTCACTCTTTAGCCCGTGTAGCTACACCTGCTTTCGAAAGGATGGTCTGGATTTCAGAACCTCCTCCTTGTGTCTGTACTGCTCTTGTTACTGATATGTAATAAAGATGACTCTTCCTTGTCAATATATATATATATATATATATATATATATATAATTATTTATAAGATAATGTGGTTCAACTAATCCGAGTTAATCGGTTGAATAATATATATATATATACATATAATATTAATAAAAAACTTTCGAGCCTGCTCACGAACTTTCGAGCGGAACCTAAGGAAGCTCAGACTCGTACTCATTAATATATGAGTCGAGCACAATCGATCCGAACTTTGATCGAGTTTTGACCGAGCCGAACTCGGCGCATTAGAAATGTCGTATGCACCCCTAGTTTATAACATGTATTCTGTAACAGAAATAAAGTTTAGAAGAGAGAAAATGTGAGAAAAAGTAGGAGAGAGGGAATTAGAGAAAAATATATTTTAATTAAGGATATAAAAGTAATTTAATGATAGGTGGGAGATTTTTAAGGAGTGAAAATTGATGAAGTGTCATATTGACCAAATGCTTGACCGGAAGTGGAAGTGTGTTATTTTATATCTAGATCCATGGATCTATGGGGTTGCACCATTACAAAAGACTTAGATCCGAATGATCGGAAGAAACTAAATGATGACAATTGGTTTGCGTCTGCTTTCATACGGATTTGGATTCAAGAGAAGTATGAGATTTTATTCTTTGTTATTGACGCTTTGTAGTTTAATATCTAATAATATATATAAGTATTTTCTATCAAAAAAAAATATTCACAATATTTTAGTTAATTATTTTTATATTTTGTTATGTAAAAAAATAATCTAAGAGCCTAGAATATTATTTACATGTTTTAGAACAAATATGACCCCTATAAAATCTCCACCAACAGATCTGTTTTTAAAAGGAGACATTCAAATTTAAAAATTATCTACAATTATATTAAATAATAATCTAAATAATGTCAAATTAAATAAATCATTGTTTTTTTCTCAAAAATAAATAAATAAATAAATCATTATTTTCAATATATTTTAAAAACTAAATTTTATAAATTAGATTTAAAATATATTTTTAGAGTTTAGGATTTATGAATTGAGATCTAAAATTTATAAATTAAGATATAAAAAATTATACTTTATTTATGATATATAAAAAATAATGATATATTAAAAATTAAGTTTTATAATATAATTTAATTATAATTTTATAATTAAATATGATTTGCACAAACAAAAAAATCCATTTTATAGCATTATTCATTATTTATAATGACATTGAGAATTAAGGTGGAAAGTAAGAGTATAACAACCTGGGATATTGTTGATTTTGACTTAAGCTCGGTATATTGGATCTCACGATCAATAATATATGTCTAATATATTAGAATATAGTTTCAATTTAATAAAAATATATATAAAGTTTTATAACTCAACCCACCTTTTAATTTTGGAAAAACTAATCTCAATCAATATAAATGATAATTTTGTTAAGTTTTTAACAATTCCATTAACATTTACCTATTCCGTTAAATTTCAAAAATTGTTAACTTGCTATCTATATTGATTTCACCAATTTTGACAAGTGAGTAAATAAATATTATCAAATAATAAATAAATATTAAAAGACCATAAACTAGAGAGCTGATAATTCTTTAAGTTAAACCTGATATTGTTTTAAAAGAAAAATAGAAAAGTATTCTAGAAACCAATGCCACGTAACATGATACTAGTAACCAGGGACAAATTCAGGATTTCTTCCATATAGAGGCAAACAATGCGACTAACTTATCTAAAAAATAATAATTATAGAAAACCAGAGATCAAAGTTCAAATTCAAGTAAAATAGTAGCAGAAATATCAAATCAAAATTCAAGTAGGAGCAAAAAAATACCAAAACAGAGAGGCAAATATTGGAGATGGAATGCCGGACTAACGATCCAACTACGGAGGGATCGGCTGCCGATTTTGATTTAATCTTAGTTAGGATTACAGATTTCAATTTAGGCTTAAGAAAAGAGAGGAATTGAGGAAGAATAACTAAAGAGATTAAAAAGAGTAAGAGAGACGATGATTTTTTTTAGGACCTATTTAGTTTTACATTTAAATATTTATTTTTTATTTTTTTATTTTTGTCGTAAACAAAACGACGTAGTTCTAATTAAATAAAACGACGTCGTTTGCTTTAAAACAGAATTAAAAAATAAAAAGAAAATAGTAAATTTAAAACCATTTTTCATCCTCAATTGTAGAACCGGTAAACCTTAAACCTACATTGATGAAGGAGGACAAAGCTCTAAAACTTCAAAACTAATACCTAGGTTTTAAAAAAAAATACAAATGTCAGTGGAAGCATCTGCCCCTAGTACACCCATATTGGATTCGCCCTTACTAGTAAAAAACATGTTCTTCAACGAAAACTTCTATTATACATCGGATGTAATACACCTGATCAATCACAAAAAGATGAATATCAATTCATGAAAGAAGATGATTTGTGTTAAGAAATAAATATGTATAAATGATATCAATTCGGCCGGCCTGTTCGGCCCAAAATAGATAAAATTAGAGAAATTAGCCTGCTCACATATGAAATGTACTTGCAAATTTGACTTTTACAATGAATAAACAAAAGGTAGTCTGAGGTCTTCATCATCTCTAACTAATTTCATGTTTTGCTACGGTTAAATTTGTATTTTTCTGATTTTCTCTCTTTATTTTCATATTGTTTTTTTCAATCCATTTCATCATTTCCCCTCTTTAAACAAAAGATTCTTTTCAAACAATAATATTTATATAACAAAACTTATAATATTTTATTTATTTCGCTTCTAAACTTGTTTAAAAAGATTGATTGGTTCATTAAACTTTCAAAGTGTTTCAATAGTCCTCTCAACTTGTATAAAATGTTCAGTTAGCTCTCTGAACTTGCGTAAAATGTAATTAATTGATCATTTGGTTGCAAAAAAGTAAGTTAAATGTTGAAGACGTATTCCAAAATGAAGTTATTACATAATTCAAAAATAGATTAAAAATGAAGTTATTGCTTGCTCAACTATATAACTTGTCTTCTCTAATATTAGAACCGTATAGGTATATCCCGATTTTGACCGTTTTACTTTTTTTTAAGACTCGTGCAAATACATCTTCCGTATTTAACTTTTTTTTTTTTTTGCAACCGAGTGATCAATTGATTGCATTTTGTGCAAGTTCAGGGAGCTAACTGAATATTTTATGCAAGTTGAAGAGGCTATTGGGACGCTTTGAAAGTTCAGAACGCCAATCAAGGTTTTTAGACAAGTTGATGAGGCAAATGATGTATTAAGCCTTATTTTTTATTTGAACACATTAAATCTCTGGTTTTTTTTTATTATTATTTTGGATCACACTAAGCCTATAATCAGTTTTGAATATAAAACTCCGCTAACATACTATACTGTTATTCATTTTGAGCTATAAAAAAATATAACTTCAAACACACATAAAATGAATATAAATTATTGACTTAATGCACAAAAAAAAATGAAATATCATGAGCATTGGGATACTTTCTGCCATAGTTAAATACTATTGTTAGTTTATAACCCATTAATATTTATAGTTAGGAGGCTGCGTATGGTCCAAATTTTTTTTTATTATATAATATTTAATTAAATTATTTTTTTTATTTTATTATGTAAAAAATTAAGTAAATATTAACTTATCTATAAAATATCTAAAGGCCATCTCGTGGGATGGAGCAGGCCAAGAGAGGGGGTTGTGAAGCTGAATACTGATGGTTCCTGCCTCAGTAACGGTAAGATTGCGGCTGGAGGTGTGTTTAGAGATGTAGGGGGCGTCTGGCTTTCTGGGTTCTCCCAGAATTTAGGGTTGGGTTCTTCCTTTTCTGCGGAGCTCTGGGCTATTCTTACTGGAATCAATCTTGCTAAAAGGCTGGGTGTTAAGAGGCTCTCTGTGGAGTCTGATAATTTGGAAGCAATCAAAATGATTTCTGAGAATCATTCTATGGGTCTTAACAGTCGCAACCTCATCAAAGCTATTATAAGGCTTTGCTCCTCCTTTGAGTTCGTAGAGTTCAGACACATTTTTAGAGAGCAGAATCGTGTTGCTGATCGCTTGGCGGCGGCGGGCCATGAAGGGACGTTAGGCGTTACTACCCTTCCTGTTTCCCCTAGTTTTATCTCTCATCTTCTCTTAGAAGATAGGATTGGGGTTAGCTTCCCTAGGCTAATTCCTGGGTAGTTTGTTGTTATTCATTTTTCTTTTCCTTTTCTACAAAAAAAAAATAAAATATCTAAAGGCTAACGGTTTAAAAATCTTAAGAGGTGCAATTTATTTATTACTATTATATATATTTAATTAAATTATTTTTATTATTTTATTATGTCATCAATTGAGTTGAACCATTTGTTTCATAAAAATATTATTGTTATATGATACGAATATGACCAATTTTTTTATTTGGCAGAGGCCATGAAAATATTTAAGATGATACTGTTTATAGCGATAATTTTGAACATCCTGGCTGTTGTAATCCATTTATTTGTAAGAATATAATAACTTATAAAAGATAAAATAATAATTAAGGTTTAATGAACTTGGTAAAGAAAACCCGTTGAATTTATAAAGTGCCTTGTTAATCCTTCTAAATTTGCTTGAAGTAATTTATTTACAACTGAATTTGTTTAAAATGATTTATTGCCTCTCTAAACTTGTTGATTGTGATATATTCACTTCCTAAACTTGCTTAACCTGATATACATTTTAATTTGTTCAAATACTCTCTTATCCTGGCACGTGAACTTATGGAGTTGATTTTGTCATTTTAAGCAAGCTCATGGTGTATGAAGCCAATAACTGATCATTTTTGTATTGATTGGTTGATCGTGTTGATGTGAACACGATTGGATAAAATTTGAACTATTGGTATTTGGTATTGAATAGTCAAACTCATGAAGGGCGGGCCAACGGACCAGCAAGCCCATGGGCACGTCTAGACAATACTATGAATGGTAGAGCCAACGAAGAAGGTCTGCAATTAGGAGTGCCAATTTCTAACACGAAAACACGATTTACAGAGACAACCTGACTGACACGACTCGACACGATTGACACGAAAATCATTTTTCTAACATTTATAACATATAAAACCATAAAAACACAATTTTGACATAAAAACACAAAATTGCCACCTCTATCTCCAATCCAATTGGAGCATCCCGAGACCCTTTTCCTAGACGGACTGGAACCACCTCTCACAGGGCGTATTTCAGTAGTCGAGAATGCAACGAATCTCAAAACCGCAACTCAACTCAACTCAAAACTACTGTGATAGAAAATCTCAATCTAGTTTTGCAAGAATACAAACATTTAAACAGTAAATAGGCATCCAGAAAAATAAACCAAACACTATGGAAAATGACTTCGCCTAACATTTCAAGAACAAGACAAAAGTTTTCTGAACCGTCTTCTAATAGTTTGGAATATTACATCTTAGTTTGACAAGTATTTAGAAAAGATAAATTATGTGGAAATTAGTTATGATTAGTCCTGAAATGGTTTTCTAATCTTGCAGAAAAATCCACACTTGACTACTAGCAGAAAAGAACCGTAGCAGTCTTTGCCAGCTGAATCAGAAAATCTGGACAGATAAGCTCAAAATTAGGCAGGATAATGATATTTAGACACCAGATTTGAATTTTCAAGATGGAAAATTACACAAAATTACAATTAATTCATAGAAACGTGTTCCACCAATTAAGGCAGATGACTGAATTGAAGTAATGGAACTTGCCCTTTCCCCTATTTATAGAGATGTTGTTTCAGAGCATTTTCATATCAGAAATTCCTCAAAACTCATCAATGGCTACTTTCTTGCTACCTCTTGGGCTTTTGATTTCTCTACTAGGACTAACAGGTAAGTTGTTTTTGTATATCTCTAATTAATGAGTGTATGCAATCTAGGTTTAACTCATAATGCATTCAATTTGTTGTTATCAAAATGACACGAAAACACAATTTACTGAAACATGTTTGACACGACCCATTTAACACTACTATCATATATATAATCATGTGGAATATGTATCATATGACACGGTTATGATATGACAACACGTTTTGACACCTTTGTTTGTTGCAGATGCACAATCTACAGGTGCTTGTTATGGAAAGAATGGCAACAACTTACCTTCGGAAACAGAAGTCGTCGGTCTTTACCGATCGAATAACATCGGAAGGATGAGAATATATCACCCTGATAAACCAACACTTGAAGCTCTTAGAGGATCAAACATAGAGCTCATCCTCGGCGCTGCGAACGACAACCTTCAGCCCCTCGCTAATGATGCATCGGCCGCAGCAACTTGGGTTCGGGACAACGTTGTGGCTTATGCATCGAACGTGAAGATCAAGTACATTGCTGTTGGGAATGAAGTGCATCCTGGAGATGCAAATGCAAGATATGTTCTACCTGCAATGCAGAACATTCAGACAGCAATAACATCAGCAAATTTGCAAGGACAGATCAAGGTTTCGACAGCAATCGACACCACTTTGTTGGGAAATTCCTTCCCCCCATCCGCCGGGGTGTTTAGTGGCGCTGCAAGTTCATACATAGGCCCAATTATTAACTTCCTAGTGAGCAATGGGGCACCACTTCTTGCAAATGTATACACATACTTCAGCTATGTTGATAACCCACAGAGCATTAGTCTTGAATATGCCTTGTTTACTTCGCCAGGAGTTGTCGTTACCGACGGTCAATTTCAATACCAAAACTTGTTCGACGCATTGATGGATGCTCTATATGCTGCCCTGGAGAAGTCTGGTGGTGCCAATTTGCAGATTGTTGTATCAGAAAGTGGTTGGCCATCTGAAGGTAGCAATGTAGCAACAGCTACTAATGCAGGGACTTATTACAAGAACTTGATTAATCATGTCAAGCAAGGAACTCCAAGGAAACCAGGACAGGCTATAGAGACTTACTTATTCGCCATGTTCGACGAGAACCTCAAGGCAGCAGGAATCGAACAACATTTCGGTCTCTTTCGCCCTAATAAAGAGAACAAATATCAGATCACTTTTGGTTGATAAAACACACTAATTAGTTAAACTGTATTAGGGATTTGAATTAAATAAGAGTGCACTATGACTATGTGCACTACCTATAGGATGATTATACAAGGCATATACATACAATAAACTTTTCAATTCCCTTCAATATGTGTTCAAAAGGTAGTATTTTGATGATCACAGTAGTAATAAGTATTCGATTGATTGGTTTGAGGTTATCAAAGAAAACAACAGTTCTTGTTGTTGTCACTTTTGACTTGAATTTTTTTCATAAACTTATATAAAGATGGAAATCTAGCCAAGGAAGATTGGAAATTTCATTAAGGATATCATTAAACATTAACGGTAAATATGAGAATAGTGAGGTTGTGAATTTCCTACTAGTGATGAAAAAGAAAATCTAAACCATTAATGTTCAGTTTGCATATACCAGGAGGAGAACTTTTCCTGATAGGAAAAGTTTTGACAAAGAACAGTTTTCTCTTTCAAAAAATTTCCCATTTTAATGCTAATTTTGACCATGTCAAAGGACGTACGAAATCGGTGTTTAAAACATCGGTTTTAAATGCAAAGAAACCGGTGACTGAACCACCGGATTCAGTGTCAGATGCCTCAAGCTGATGTTCGAATACCAGACGGTACGGTACTGAAGTATCCCATGCCACACTCTTAGAAAGCTCGAGGGACCTTCAACAAAAGGGTACTTATACTCGAAACAGACACAGGTGGATAGGTAGAGAATACCTAAGCGCAAGATGACTCTCAGAGGGATCACAAGCAATTAGGCACCATTTAGTGCTAGTCCGTTTCTTGGCAAAAGATGAAGTATTCCCATTTGCCACTTGAAGTGAAGGCTTAGCTCGGCTGAAAGGCATAGCTAAAAATTGCTCCTTTATTTGATTCCAAACAATTTTGATGCATTAATTTGTGATAAGTTCAACAATTATAAAATGGGATATCAACCAAAAGGGCAAATTTAATATATATATATAAGAAAAGGTAACCTAATGCAGCAGCACAAACACAAGAAAAGCATAATACTGCAAATACTTGAATTTGCAGCTCTAACAAAATGATCTATTTTTTCAACTTCTCAGCCACCAATGCATTATATTCCTCTTGGCTATATTTAATATTTCCAAATTTTCTTAAATTAAATTTGGCAACATACAACTTAACGAATCAGATTCATGATTTTCTCAACTAAGTAAAATTAGTACAATATATAAATATGGTACCTGATGAACTGTAAGAACTGTCACTGCTACCTTCCGTTGCCTCAAGCTTCCTAAAACAACAAATAAACAAAATTTTATAGCAATGGGCATCTAGCAAGATCGAAATTTTCAAGGATTGCAAGCTATGTTGTATGGAAATGAAACCAGGAAACTTTATTTCTCAAAGATAGCCTTCCAACCGAAACCGGCACTAAATGTAGAAATGCTAATAAAGAGAACTTTACATGTAACATAGATTAATCAAAATGATTATCAAACTAATTAGCAACTAAAACCAGCATTCTTAAGCAATAAAAGTAATGAGAAAAACCTGTTTACAAACGAAAATGAAGGGAAATGAAGAGACAAATCATGAGAACTTATAACAGCAAGATCCAAAGCTACAATTATTTTTTGTCAAAATATGAAAAAAAATATTATTAAACTCAAAAACTAGGCCTTTAAGGCCACAAGCTCCAAATAGTATTGGAAGCATTAGGACTATACAATCTCATCCTGACACTACTACTGATTTGACAAATAATTTCCTCACACTGGGGCTGCACACCAGCATATTCCGACCTCTCCACAACCATTAGACCGAAGCTGCAAATGCAACACCATGTAGTGCAGCCTTAAGAGTCCTCCCACCAGCTTTAAGAGAAATCCAACCAACAAGTCCTCTCCAATTCAAACCTGCTGGGATTCCACACCTGCCACCAATAACAGTCCGCACATTGCTTCTAACAGGGCAATGATGCTCCACAGTTTCAAGCTCTTGATCACAAAAAACACAAAGCCTAGACGGAAGATTGGCGCAGGCACCCATCCTTGTCTTGACCTGCAACCTGTTTTCGAGAGCAAGCCACAATATAAAACCATGTCTCGGAATTGCTTTGCAACCCCACACTAATTTCCACCAAGATGCAGCCCCTCAGCCTGGCCAGACAACATCTTATACGCACTGGACACAGTGTAGACCCCTTTAACATTACCAGTCCACACTACTTTATCTTCTAAACCAGGTCTAGGTTGAAAAGCATTCACCACCTGCCAAGCAGGATCAGTGTAACATCATCCAACTGGTCAGGCAATCTCCAACCAAAGTGGCCAAAAACCTCAGCCACCTTTTGATCTCTAGTAATATCAGTATCTCAATGACTAAACAGGGAAACAAGTCAGGCAATTGAAAATCAATTCTTAGTTTTAGCTAAGCCACGAACACAATCCCAGATAGAAAGATAAGAAGTTTCATCTTTTCGAGATGACTCAATAGGTCGAATGGACCAGAATGGTCCAGCCCTAGTACCAGTACCAATAGTACCTAGGTAAGGGTGGGTGGAAAATATGTCTACATGAGTTTGGCTGGAAGCAGCCATAAATTCAGCTAGTTCAGGTGGAGACCGAGCAGTGGTCTTCAACTTGACTTGGAAGGGGAAAAGGGAGGCACTGTCCGCCGATTTGGTAGGGACGTTTGGGAGTGTGGAGGGTGCAGTGTAATGCACAACAATTTGGTTGGAATTGATTCCGAATGGCGCACAATCATCCAGGGTTCCAGAGCCCTCAAAGTAAGACGATTCAGCAGCAGCAACGTCTCTAACCTGGGAAAACCAGGCCATAGACTTGTCGAAACTAAGAAAATTGCAAAACGACGACAAATCATCCTCGGCAGTAGTAATAGGGAAATCAAAGTTCTCATACCGCTCACTGAAGCTTTCATGAAGTTTTTTATCAGCTTCACAACAGTATTGAAGACCTGAAGAAACCAGGTTCCAATTTTCAGCAGCAGTCCGGTTTACGGACGCAGGGAATGAGTGATGACCAAAGATCGTAGCAGTGGTAACATTAGCCGGAACAGGCACATGCTTACCCTTAGCAGGATAGATTGGTTGAGAGCCATCAATCGGATTAAGCATTGAATTGAGATTTTCGAGCAAAGCCATAATCCCAGGGATATTAGGAATAATGTGATGCACAGGAGCATCAAGCATAAATTGTTCTCTTCTATTCGGGCCGGGAGAAGCCGGGAGGGTAGGGAAAACTTCCCCATAGTTAGCAATTTCAGGTTGGGAGCAGCAAAGAGTCTTGAAAAGCGTCAAAAGTGGACCAGAAATGGGAAGGGTTTCAGGTGGATAGAAAGAAAGAAAACGATTCAATGTAAAGTGTGACTCAGTGTTAAGGTGTTTAGCGTGTTTCATAGCACGCAGACACTGAATAATGAAGACGACGCCATAGTAGAGGCGAAGGATGTATGGATGATAATCAGGAAAATTTCGAGGAAAGTAGAAATCGTCAACGAGAAGGTTGTTGATTTGATGAATGATATAATCCATCATCAGAGAGGAAGGGGCATAGGAAGAGGTAGACTTCCTAGATTTGTAATTGATCTTTACACTGTTATATGATCTAAGCATTGGACACCAATAATCGGGAGGAGCTGAGGAGCAACCAGGCTTCATCTCATGAGCAATCGGAGCTGATGATACTGATGGTGGAACGGGGAAGAGGATCTGGCGGTAGAGCTGACAATACGAATTTAGACAGTGAAGTATTTTGAATTTAGGGGACGTTTGTTGGAAGGGATAGTGAAGGCAGGGGCGGAACTAAGGGGGATTGGGTGGGCTCGTGGCAGATAGATAGATGTAATGGTTAAGAATATTTAGTTCTATTTAAAAGGAGAAATTATAGTGTATGCCTGATGTGGTGTGTCATAATCAATAAAATTAAGATAGGTGGCTTTTAGTTTTCGATAGACACATGACTTTTAATTTAGTTTTTTCAGAAATATTTCAGGTCTCAGAAAAGACATGAACTCAGAAGTCCACTGGCCACAACATCCACCGCCGGCTAGATCCACACACAGATCTTGCTAGTGGGAATCGCCGCCGAACATGAAGAAGATTAAAACCTTGCTTAATCTCCAATTCAATTGCTAATCTCTTCACTTCTTCTACCGTAAAAGCAATTATAGTCCTTAAGAATATATATACAACTGATTTTGCCTTCATCCTTAATGGAGAAAGGAGCCAATAAGATTTATAGGTTTCTCGCTCAGCTTTTCGGAAATTTCAGACCACTCTGATCAAATTCCGGCGAGCTTCCCATCGGATTTTTCAATTGATAACCAGACCGAATCGAGTCCCTTTCTCGAAAAAAAAAATTAGGCAATACTTTATATTGGATTCAAGTGGAACCGAACCGGCAACAAGGGTGAAGTCCTTGGCGGTCGAGCGAGGTCTCCATCTTTAAGAGACCAGAGAACAATTGTTTCATCTCTTCTTGGTGTGGATCTTGCCGCCAGTTGTTTCCGGAAGAGAATTTTTTTTTCTTTTTTTAGAAATCTGAAATATATATTTTTTTTATCATTATTGGAGAAACTAAATTAAAAATAACGTGTATTGATTCTATTGGTTATGGCATACCACATCAGAATCTGATGTGGTATGCCAGGCGTATACTATAATTTCTCATTTAAAAGGTTTTATGTTCATCTCCTTCTAATCTCATTTTCTTTTAAAAAGTTTTTATTTATTTTAATTTTATTTTTCAATAATTATAATAAAATGTTATAATTATTAATGATTTTAAATGGACTCTTTATTTTTATTTTAATAGAATTTATATTTAATATTCATTTTTATTATGTTTTTACCATTAAAAAAAAGTAAATATATTTACTTTTCTATTAATTCAATGCTAGTTTTTAAAAAATGATAATATTTTTACAGTTTTAATGTATTGGATGCTAAATTTTTTTTGCATTAGAGGCAGTATCATTTTAGTTTAAAATGAATTTTATTTAGACTAATTTGTTAAAATTGGTCAATTTAAATTTCAATTTTACAACTTTTTTTTTACAAGGAAGGATAGGTAGATTTTATTGATCAGCCAAAAGAGCATTACAAATGAATGAGGGTAGATTAGACGTTCAAACTCCGCGATCAGACACTAAACCGACAGCCCACGCTAACACATGAGCGGTTCGATTTGCTGAACGATGAATAAAATGAATAGAACAGTTCTCAACCTCCTTTATTAAGGATTTACAGTCACTCAGGATATAATCAACACATGAGTTACCGTTAGGCTCTTTTTGTAGTGCCAAAGCCACCAGCTGTGAGTCGATTTCGACTCTGACCTTTCTCTAGTCCCGGGCTTTAATCCAAATCAGCGCCTCCCGGCACACGAGTGCCTCAACTAGAAACGGGTCTTGTTGACAGTGAATTACCCTGTTTGCTGCTACTAAGAAGTTCCTGTCTGAGTCCCTAACAACCATTCAATTTTACAACTTTATTTGGAAGATAATTTGTTAAAAGGTATTTAACGAACCTTAAACCAAAGAAGTTGACAAACTATTAATTTTTTTTTTATAAAATTGGGAGACTCGTTTACATATTTAGATCATTTACGCAACTCATTACCTATCTAGACTATTTTTTTGCGACTTTCCAAAAATACCCATTGATGCGCCTCACGGCTGTTAGACGAGGTGCCGCGGCCTAATCTCCCGGGCGGACCGGGGGGTGGACAACCTCATGGCGACATAAGCGGTGATTGGCGCCGAAAGCAACCAATCGCGGAATCAAGCTGCTCGGCAGGACCGGAGCTCGGAGATATGGAAGAGTCGCCACCCACGAATGGGAAAATGAACACCGATCCCTTGCAGGAGACCGGTGTGGGTTCGGGAAACTTAGGTACGAGCCGAGAAGGCTAGCTCCTTTCCGTAGAAAGGCTACTAGGCACCCCGACATCGCCCGATTATGAACCACCGGCCTCCTACTCAGCATGTTAGGCGATAACGGACTAATCGTATACTTCTTTAAGTTTAAAATTCATTTGAAACCCTTTTATTTCTCTTTTTGGAAACCATTTTGAGCATATGATATCGAAAAGCCACATCAGTAAAGAATCACCCATTTATGTTTATACATACACAGAGAGGGGGAAGAAAGAAGTGATTTATTTACAACCGTATTTAAATGTTATGTTGTGTGTCTATTCTACATTAACTTATTTCCCCAAAACGATGTTTATTACATGGTTCGCACCTTAATCGCCGTTGGAACGATTTAGGTGCGTTTTAAAACCCCGTTTGATGAAGTTTACCCGAATCGCCGTTGGAACGACTCGAGTAATTGAAGACGTTAAAGTAGAAGCCTTTTAATAAGAAAACATGGTTAAACATACAAGTCAATTTTATTTTGTACAAATTCATTAAGAAAGCGATTCAAAATCTCCATTATTAACAAGGAAAACGATTTTGATTACAATGTTCGCCTAATCCGTCGTTGGAACGGACTAAGGTTTTAAAACGTGGTGTTTAGAAGACGATTTGAAATATCAACCAAAATGACTCTATTTATCTACATTAGAGATTTAAGAAAGCTCATTAGCTTAAATAATTTAATTGAAAACACTCTTTTTGTGACTTATTTTCCCCACTTATTTAATGGACTCTCTAACTATTATAATTACCTCAATAAACACATTTAGGCCCAAAAATTAATTTTTCCAAGTGAAGCCCATTTGAAACATGGACTTATAAATGACCAAAAGAAATAAAGAAAATAATATAGATATATATTTACACATTTTAGCCCAAAAGACATAAAATAAGAGTAAAAGAAAATATACTATATAATACATATATAAGAAAGAATAATGAAAATAATATATTTATACTTTAAACATAAGAAAATAGTGAATGAAATTCATAAATGAGAAAATAGCATTTATCACTCAAAATAATTTTATTTAACAATAATTAAGATAATCCAAATATACCCCAAAACTATATATATATACATAACTAATATAATCCTAATGTCAAAAAGACTATATGTTCATCTTCCAATATCTACTAATTACCTCCCAAAATGCCCAAGTAAATAACATTTAAAATAGAATTTAATGTAATTTAAATGAATAATAATAAAAAAGAAAATAATATATACATATACAAAAAATTAGAATAAAAATGGAATACCAATCTCCTAAAATAATTATATATGTTAAAGTTTTAAAACAATTTGAAAAGAATGTATTGCATAATGGACTGAAATGGCATTTTTTACATTTTGGCAGATTTACCGACGGAAAATCCGTCGGTAAACAGCATTTAGTGACAGAATTGGCAAATTACAGCAGCACTCCAATATTTTCCAGATTTATTCAAAAGCTTTAAATTAAATCTAATTCAATCGTTTTGGACTTCCGAACTACCAAAGATGGATCATAGTCGAAAACGGAAGTTCCTAAAACGATGTTTTTATTTTAAAACGTTATTTGGAAACCTCTTTTAAATTAAAAACTTATAATTACAACATTTTCGATACCCGAACTACCTTTTTATCGGATCACGGTTCGTATTGGGATATCCAAAACGAGGTTTTTATTTTAAAACAAAACCGAATTTTATTTAACACGAAACGAAAATTAAATAAATACGTTAATTAAATAAAACGTGACAAAATAAATAAATAACTAAAGGAATAAAAACTATAGCATAAAAAAAAAAAATAGAAGGAGAGAATAAATTAAATAAAATAAAGAGTCTAGTCCTCGGATAATACCTTTAATTCGGTATCTGACAGTCGAAGCCGATTAATTCCACGAACCGCGAGCTCCCGTTTTTTATGAAAAATTTATTAAAAATTGAACTTAGGAAATTTAGAGATTTTCAATTTTAGGAAAAAAAAATGTTTTTTTCCCAAAAAATCTACTTCCTCTCTCTAGAAAAATATCTAGTGTGAGAAAGCTCTCTCCCCAAAAAATCCTCCTTTTCACCTTGGGATCCGTGCCCTTATATAGGGAAACGGATCCCGGAACAATGGGCGACGCCCAAAAAAAATTGGGCGTCGCCCATTGTGGTTGGGCGGCCGCCCAACATGAGTTGGACGGCCGCCCAACAATGTTGGGCGATCGCCCAACTTTCGTTGGGCGATCGCCCAACGGCGTTGGGCGAGCGCCCAACGCGAGGTTGGGCGTTCGCCCGACGTGGTTGGGTGCCCGCCCGGCGACCCCCGGGGCGTGCCTCGCACCGTCGGATGCGTGCACTCCGTGGCCGCCGAGCGCGCGTTCCGCGCAGCTAGACGCTCGCACGTCGCGGCCGCTGAACGCGCGCCTCGCGCTGCCAGGCACGTGTGCTCAACGGCCCACGAGGGCGCGCACCGCCAGCGGTCCCAGGCATTGCCCCGGGCGTCGAGAGCGTGCCACTCGCGGTGCGTCCGACGGACGTCGCGCGCACGTCTCGAGCCGTCAAGCGGGCGTTCGACCATCGTCGTCCGCGTGCGGGATGCCGTTGCGTGCCCGCGCCGTGCCGTTAATTTTCCTCAGCTTATTATTCTTTATATATTTTTCAAAACTTCCGAAATCAATCGCTTCGACCGTCTTGTTTCAGGTTTTCATCACAGGTCCTCCGACTCGGTGTCTACAGTTGCCCCTACTTTTCTATTTTGACAGTGATGTGTGTGGTTCGAAAACGTTTTTGCTAACGTAACACATGCAATGTAAAACATATAAAAGTAAAAGACGCGTAACGAGTAGGAGGAAACATACCTGACCTTTGCGCTGCGCGCTCTGGCGTTGCTCTTTGACTGCATCAGACTCTGCTTCGGGCTGCACCCTAGTTCACGATCGCGGGGATAATGGCTAAATAGCTACCCTAGTTTATGACCGCGGGGATAATGGCTAAACAGCTACCCTATTTCAAGATTACGGGGATAATGGCTAAACAGCTACCCTGATTTACGACTGTGGGGATAATGGCTAAACCGCTACCCTAGTCTACGATCTTAGGTAAATATGGCTCAAAAGCAACTCCGGTCTGCGACCATGAGTCAGATGGCTCAAAAGCAACTCCGATCTGCGACCGTGAGTCAGATGGCTCAAAAGCAACTCCGGTCCACGACCGTGAGTCAGATGGCTCAAAAGCAACTCCGGTCTGCGACCGTGAGTCAGATGGCTCAAAAGCAACTCCGGTCTGCGACCGAGAGTCAAATGGCTCAAAAGCAACTCCGGTCTGCGACCGTGAGTCAAATGGCTAAAAAGCAACTTCGGTCTGCGACCGTGAGTCAAATGGCAAAAAAGCGGGTTCTGTTTCTGGATTTTCTTACCACACGGTTGTCTGTATTTTCTCACTAGAGCTATCATCTCGATGATTCGATGGGCACATGTCTGAGTCCGAAATGAAATAGACTATTGATTGTTTTTCTGTTGACTGTCGTCTGTATTTCGACTGGTGTCACTGTTCTGTAAAAATTAGCTGTTGTCTGGAATTGATGTTTTGACAATGTTAGTCACTGTATGGGAGAAATGCAGGCTGAAACGGACTGCAAATCGGAGGTCTGTGCACCTGGTAATTAATTATTTACTTTTTACCTTTATGTCAAATCGTACTTTTTTTCACTATTTACGGGAATGCCATTCCCTTTTCCTATATAAGGTGGTGGGGTTTCATTTCAACCCCACACCTTCTCTCTCCTCTTTCTCTCACTAGACTTCAATTTGGATTATTCTCGGGATGGATTTAGACGAATGGGATGGCACCAGAGGCATGGACGAGGTTTACGTAAACCTGGATAGAGTGGATACCTTCCACGACCCCACGACACACTTGAGCAGGACACGCTGCAACGAGGTAAGTGGTTTCTCACTTTTATTTGATTTGAACTCTAGGCTTTAGCACTCCTATACGAACATGATTTGCATGCTAACTCTTAGACTGCCTTAGAGGACTTTAGCTAGAAAACGTGAATTCCTTTATTTACACGTAACACCTGTTTGTTTTTGTAAGAATGCGCGCTATATGCATGTGAATAGTAAAAACGTGAATAGTGAAAACTTAGCTAATGCACGTGAATAGTAAAAACTTAGCTAATGCACGTGAATAGTAGGACGTGAATAGTGCATGTGAATAGTAAAAACATGAATAGTGACACGTGAATAGTAAAAACTTAGCTAATGCACGTGAATAGTAGAACGTGAATAGTGACAACGTGAATAGTAAAAACTTAGCTAATGCACGTGAATAGTAAAACGTGAATAGTGCACGTGAATAGTAAAAACGTGAATAGTGCACGTGAATAGTAAAAACCTAGCTAATGCACGTTAACGTATGTGAATAATAAAACCTAATCTACGCTCCTCGTCGCCGCAGACGAGAGTGGATCAAAGAATTGACTCAACCTTACGTGAAGGACCCTACATGAGAGATTTTTTTACAGAAAATTGGTCCTAACTGACCGGATGTCTCTAGCTTAGATAATGAAAGAATACCTGTTCTTGACGCGTTCTTATCAAATGCATGCTTTAGGAGCCGTATTTAAATTTTCTTGTCTTGTTCTTTTTAGTTCATTGAGATTTCGGGGACCACCGCTGAGATTCACTCATCGTACGATAGGCTAGGCGCCGCGGCGAGAGCCCGCGTGCGCGAGTTGGGCTTCGAGCCCTTTATTGCAGCGCTGCCCCGCACCAACGGGGTATCGATCCTTTTGGCCTACGGGCCTTATGCGAGCGGTGGGTTGACTCGACCCACACCTTCCACCTTTCCTTTGGGGAGATGACCATCTCGCCTCGAGATTTTTCGCTGTTGACAGGATTGCGAGGGAGCAACACTCCCGTCCCTTTCCACTTTGGTATGATGCGACCACGGGTCGACCCTGCTAGGCTTGCTACCTTGATTGGACCGGGAGTTCGTCTATGCACCAAGTCTACTCCGACGAAATTTGTCTCTACCGCGAGCCTCTTGAGTAGACGTGATTTCTGCGAGACTGACGCTACCGACCTGGCGGTTCGTAGTTTCTTAGTATATGCTCTGAGTGAGACGATTTTCCGCACGAAGGGCGGGAAGGTACACGCAGGTCTCATTCAGGCACTTAGCGATCTGGATGCAGCAACTTCTTATGATTGGGCAGGGGCAGGCTTAGCCTTTCTTTACAAGTTCTTGGATCTGACTTGCCGGAAGCGCAAGGACTTCGGCGGTTATACCTTTGCCCTGCTGGTACGTGACGCCTTCTTGACTTATCCGTCTTATCTTTTTCGCATTTTTCACACTCCTAGTCCTTGTTTTTACCGCAGGTGTGGGCATACGAGAGACACATCCTTCCTAGCCGGTCACGACCTCGACCGAGAATGCCGGGGCCGCCATTTATGACTCGATGGAGGGACTTCGACTTGAGCGCTGAGAGGAGTCGGACAGTGTCGCGGCTTCTGGATCGGATCGACTCGCTGACCCTGAGTCAGGTAGATTTTGCCCCATCGTGCCAGATTTTGGTTTGAGCCTTTCTGACTTTCTCTTTGTGTATTTTGCTTTAGATTCAGTTCAGGTGGGATGACCTCGACTTCGGCCCTGAGTATGCATACGTGTCGATGATTCAGGAGCAGCAGTGTGTGCTCACCGGCCCCTGCGTGCGGGCATGGTATCTAGGGGATCGAGGCATTACCGGGGTTAGAGACGCCCATTGGACGTCGGGTGAGATCCCCATCTCTATGTTCGCGGTACGGACTCTGCCCTTATCGACCATTCGTCGAGATCTGACCCGTCGTTTTATCGGTAGAGTGGTCTGGGTTCATGCCGGGGGCCGCGAGCCTTATTTGTCTACTTTACTGAGCGCGAGGGATGCCCCGGCGGCAGCGATGGAGGTAGATCCGGTGGCGGACGTGTTTTCGAGAGAGGCTGTTGCGGCAGTCTTCGGTCAGGAGGAGGTTCCGGTAAGTGATTCCGTTCCCTTTTCATTTTATTCATGATATGCTCGGAGGTTTTATTGTGTGTTTTTTTTTGCAGGAGGGATCTTGGAGGAGTGCCCACTTATTTGATTTTTTTGATGGCACTCAGACTCAGACACCAGCGCGCGAGAGCAGCCCTACTTCGTCGGCGAGTCCTCCAGCGCAGCCCGACCGGAGAGATCGTCCATAGGCGTGCCTATACCAGGCTACGGGAGGGATTATGCTACGATCCGCTATGACGAGTCTGGGACACCTTATGCGGGATTTGAGGCGGCCCCTCCTATCTTCTCCTCGAGGGTCCCGTTTGATCCCTCGGACGCTTCACTGACCACTAGGGAGACCTGTACAGACTACGTGGATCTATTCGGCTTCCTACGAGATTGCCTCAGCTTGCGCTGCACCGACCACCTGGTATGTGTCATTACTGTACTTTAGTGTAGTGAAATGTATGCATGTATGTATGATTTATGTTTTTGCCTATGCTGCCTCTTATCTTTTTTTTTTTTTTTTGTAGAGTGATCTTCATGCCCATGAGCGGAGACAGAGTGAGCTAGTGCGGGAAGCTGATGCCCGAGTTGGTTGTGTGTATCAAGAGAGGAACGACCACTGGTCGGGAGTGATGCGACGGGAGACTGAGGGTCGCCTTGCCGTCGAGGAGAGGGCGCGTGATGAGTCAATCAGACGCCTTGCTGCCGAGGAGAGAGCACGAGCTGCTGATGAGAGAGCACGGGTTTCTGATGAGAGAGCGCGAGCTTCTGATGAGAGAGCGCGTGCTGCCGAGGAGACACTATCTGCGGAGCGGGCATCTCACCTGAGAGATTTTGAGAACTATTGGGACTTCCCTCCGTATTAGGCTCGTAGCTTTCATTGTTGCTTTGTAGCTTTTATTAGGGTTTCTTCGATGTATAGCTGATGTATAGGGAGTGGGGTGGATAGTAGGTAGGCTTTTTGTGAAAAGTAGGATAGGAAATGTATAACTCGTGATTCATATTACCATGCATTCAGTAGATTATGATGATTCCAATCATTCTCGTCAAATATATTCATGCCTTTATTTATTTACAAACAACAGAAATACTTAGTCTCTTATACATTGTTTTTGTAATTGCTCAAGTTATAACTATTGTTACCAGGACCCGTCTTTCGGTTTTCGGATCCCGGCGATTTTTCTCCTCTCCTTTTACTATCCCGGAATTTTTAAATGAGTGCCCTTTCGGGTTTTCACCCATTGGGATTTCCCTTATTGTTGCATAGGTCGCCCTTTGCGGGTTTTCAACCTATCGGGAATTTTTCTTTATTTTTAATTTTTTTTATTTTTTTCTTTTACGAAAAGTACTTCTTAAGCCTATCCAGGTTGGTAGGTTCGGAGAATTCCATGCCGTCCATTGTGGTTAACTTCACCGCTCCTTTGCTTAGCATCTTCCTCACGACGAATGGTCCTTCCCAGTTAGGCCTGAACTTCCCCCTCGGGTCGGTGTGCGTCACACGGATCTGTTTCAGCACTAAATCTCCTTCTTTGATAGGGCTGGTCTTGACTTTTTTATTGAAAGCCCGAGCCATCCTTCTTTGATACAACTGTACATGGTAAAGAGCTTCCATCCTTTTCTCATCAACTAAAGCCAACTGCTCGCATCGCCTCTTTACCCATTTCGCCTCGGGAATTTCTGCTTCCACTGCGATTCTCAACGATCGCTTTTCAATCTCAATCGGCAAAACTGCTTCTGTTCCGTATACCAAGGAGAACGGCGTTGCCCCAGTCGAGGTTCTGACTATCGTGCGATAAGCCCACAACGCGAGTGGGAGGTGCTCATGCCAGTTCCGATGTGATTCCACCGTCTTTACGAGGATCCTTTTAAGGTTCTTATTAGCTGCTTCTACTGCCCCATTAGCCTGTGGACGGTACGGAGAAGACCTGTGATGTTCAATGCCATATTCTCGGAAAAGATTCCTTACTTCCCCCTGAAACTGGACCCCATTATCCATGATCATGTGATGAGGCACTCCGAACCTGGTGATCAAGTGTTTTTCAATGAACTTTCTCATCTGCTTGGATCCCAGTTTGCTAAACGACTCTGCTTCTACCCATTTGGTGAAATAATCGATGGCGACTGTAATAAACTTATGTCCATTTGAAGCGTTAGGCCTTACTTCGCCGATGATGTCAATGCCTCAGGCAGCGAATGGCCAAATAGGTGCTAACACATGTAATTCCATGGCCGGAAGATGACTGCAATCGCCGTGGATTTGACAATCGTGACATTTCTTCGCATACTCGTTACAATCCCTTTCCATGGTGAGCCAATAGAAGCCTTGCCTAATAATTTTCTTAGCGAGTACTGCTCCTCCCATATGGGCTCCACAAATTCCCGAATGTACTGATTCCATCGCTTCGCGGGCTTCACCCGCATCCAAGCATCTTAGTTGTAATCCGTCAATGTGCCTTTTGTAAAGCAAGTCGTTATGGATGACGAACTGACGAGCTAGCCTTCTAATCACAGCTTGATCCCTAGGTTCTGACTCTGCCAGATATGTTCCATCTTTTATGAAGTTCACGATATCGAAATACCACGGTTTTTCATCTGCCCCTAACAGCATTACGTCTTCGTAGCACGGTTTGTGAGATCTTCTCAATACCAATGGTTTCGAAGCAAGGTTCCGGGGGTTGTCCCAAACTGACACCAAAGTGGCCAAGGCATCCGCGGCCTGGTTCTGAGCTCGAGGAATGTGATAGAAGCGACATTCTTTGAATCTCAATGCCAACCCTTCTAGCTGATCTAGATACGGACGTAGCCTTTCTTCTCTCACTTCCCAGTTTCCTTGTGCCTGTTCGATGATCAACTTGGAGTCACCCCAAATTTCGACATATGATGCTCCCAGTGCTGCTAATGACTCCAAACCATAAATGCACACTTCATATTCGGCCATATTATTAGTAAGAGGGAAGGATAACTTCTCCGCCATCGGGATTCTTTCTCCTTCCGGGGAGATAAGTAGTACTCCTACTCCGGCTCCATTCGAATTAACTGCTCCGTCGAAGAACATTTTCCACGGTATAACTTCGATTGCATTCAAATGTTCATCGGGGAAATCATAGCTTATCTCTTCTTCTTCTGTATTCAGGGGTTGATTAGCCAAAAATTCTGCCACGGCTCTTCCTTTGATAACCTTCTTCGTCACATATTTAATGTCAAACTCGGACAAAAGCAACAACCATCTGGCTAACTTCCCCGTCAAGGATGGAGTTCGGTATAGATACTTCACGGGGTCCATCCGAGAAATAATGATCACTTTATACGATTGGAAATAGTGCCGCAGTTTCTTCGTCAACCACACCACTGCCACACATGTCTTTTCGATCATGTTGTATTTGAGCTCATACTCTAGGAACTTCTTACTCAAATAATACACCGCGTGCTCCACACCGGTGTCTCCCTCTTGGGCCAACATTGCTCTAATAGATCGCTCTTCCATCGCTACATAGAGGAGAAGCGGCTTTCCCAGTTTAGGCGGTCTCAACACTGGCGGATTAGACAAGTAACTTCGGACACTCTCCAACGCTTGTTGACACTTATCATTCCAAACGACGGGTTGGTCTTTCCTTAACAATTTAAAGATTGGCTCGCAGATTGTGGTGAGTCTTGCTATGAACCGACTGATATACTGAACTTGCCCCAGAAACCCCCTTACTTCCTTCTCATTTCTCGGCGCTGGCATTTCCTTTATAGCCTTTACTTTATCAGGATCTACCTCGATTCCCTTATTTCCGATTATGTAACCTAAGATTTTCCCCGACGAAATGCCAAAAAAGCACTTCTTCGGGTTTAACCTTAGCTTGAATTCCGCAATTCGGGCCAAAAACTTCTCGAGTGTGGCAAAATGCCCTTCTCTTGTCTCTGATTTGACCATCATGTCATCCACATAGACTTCTACCTCCTTGTGTATCATGTCATGGAACAGGGCTGTAGCCATTCGCTGGTAGGTTGCCCCGGCATTTTTCAAACCAAATGGCATCACTCTGTAACAGTATGTTCCCCACTCTGTTGTGAACGAGGTTTTCGCTTTGTGCTTTTCGGCCATCTGAACTTGCATGTAGCCCATGAAACCATCCACATTTGTGTGTAAGACGCTTGATGCTGCACTGTCGATCAATACATCGATATGAGGCAAGGCGAACTCGTCCTTGGGGCATGCCTTGTTAAGATCTCTGTAATCCACGCACATCCTCACTTTGCCATCCTTTTTCGCGATGGGCACTACATTTGCGACCCAAGGGGGATAGTCGATCACTTCGATGAATCCTGCTTCTAACTGCTTCTTCACCTCCTCTCTGATCTTATCTGCCCATTCGGGTCTCATACGTCGGAGCTTCTGCTTTACGGGCCTCGCCTCGGGATATGTTGGAATACGGTGAGTTACGATTGATTGATCGATTCCAGGCATGTCTTCGTATGTCCACGCGAATACAATTTCGTATTTTTTAATTATTCTCTCAAATTCTTTTCTCTCTTCAATAGTTAATTCTTGAGCAATTTGTATAAGTTTAGGATTTTCATCCGTACCAAGATTGAAAGTTGACATTTCTATTGTATTGATTTCAAATGTAGGCATGTTATATGAATGAGAATGCATGGAATGATCATGATCAACATCAAGCAAGTAAGCAAAATCAGAATTCATTTCATTGATAGCGTGGGTGATTACATCATCGGACTCAAACAAAGCAGTAATACAATTTTCATCCTCAATATCTTCGGACTTCTCATATACTCTCGAGGTATTAGGCTCAATTTCATCTCCTGTAGCCGCTTCAATGGTAATGACCTGCTCCTCGGCATTTGAATCCAGCATCATGATCTCCTCGACAAAGCAGCTTGCCTTTTCTTTGCCCCAGTCGGCGACATCATTGAAGATTTCAAACCCTGGCAGAATCTTTCCTTCCATGCTAGTCCACGACTCGGAGGTTCCCGAATATGGCTTTCCATGCCCCTCACTTACAAAATGCTTCCTCAAGCCTATTTTCCCTTCCGCATTCATGTTGGATGGACTCCCCTGCTCATATCCCAAACCCCTCCGGGTTTTCTGACTTTTAAAATCCGAAAACTCCGACAACCCTTGATGGTGTGCTCCTAATCCCATTCCCGGGATGAAACCTCCTTTCATCATCTTCACCACATCGGTGGTCATGCTCGACTCGTAAATCCCAGAGACTTGGAATCCGGAGAAGAGTTGAGGCTCAATTCCCAATGCTGCCACCGAGCTTAATTTCTCAGCTCTAATTGTAACTATCTCCTCCCCGAAGGGGAACTTAATCATTTGGTGGAGCGTGGAGGGCACACCTCCCAGCTTGTGGAACCAAGGGTGTCCCAACAACACAGCAAAGGTTACCGGGATGTCCAACACTGTGAACTCAGTCTCTTCCTCATGCGGCCCTACTTTCAACTTGGCCTTGAAAACTCCTTCAATATGCCTACGGCTATCATCGTATGCTCTGATCACTGTTTCAGAAGCTGTCAAATCTCCTCTCTCCACTCCTAACTTGGACAAGAGCTTCAAAGGACAAACATTAATGGCCGATCCATCATCGACTATCACACAGCTAGTCTTCTTCCCGTTAATTTCCGCTCGGATATACAATGGCTTGTTGTGAGCCTTCCCCTCTTCTGGGAGATCCTCGTCGGTAAATGTGATCTCAGTTCTCTTTCGAGCCATAATTGCCCCTACTAGCGCTGTCGGCTCGGTATCGGTGGAAATAACCAAATTCTGCAACTCTTTCATCAGATTTTCACGATGGTACCTAGAATGGCATAAAACTTCCCAGACCGTAGACTTAGCTTGCGTCTTCTTCAACTGTTCAAGAACTTGGTCGTCGGGCTTAGGAGCCGAACCTTCTCCAATCTCAATTTCTACCATTGGTGCCTTTCCCTCGGCCACACGACCTGATCTCGTCATCACCGCAACTCCCTGCTCGTCATCCGACTCGTCCCAAATGTTGATAGGGACCCTTCGATTGGCATCCTCCTCGTCCGAGGAACTCGCCCAAATGTCTACGACCATCAAATCCATGACGTGAGGAACACTCGGATTCAGGAAAAAGGGATCCGCCGATCCATACAAGGCCCAACCTATCAACTCATCATAGTCACGGAGGGACACCCGGCTCATCCTCCTTGCGGCCAACGGAATAGCGCCTCGTTGTATGCACATAAGCTGCACCTTATCGCTCATTGTCTCATTACACTGCTCATAACGGTGCCTCCACCTTCTAGCATAATCTACAAAATGTTCTTCGGGGAATTGCCTAATCCCGTCCAAATCATCCAGGGATCCCGTCCATGGAATGTACATTTCATATCTCGCTACAAAGGCATTTCTGAGTGGTACCCAATGACACATCTCTTCCTCCGACAGACCCTGATGCCACAATAAGGCTTCACCCATCAAGGTTTCCGGAAAATGTTCATGCAACTCACACTGTGGGAATCCAGCGTTATACATATGATCGCGGAATATCCTCGCATGCTCTACAGGATCCCGGTATCCACCATACCTAGGCATTGCTAACACCGCATCAGGTGTTTGGTAAGACGGGGAATCAGGAGTTTGCTCTGCTAGCATCCATACCGTATATTCCTTGATAAATCTCTTCGTCATAGCTGCCCAATCGGTCTTAACATACATCGGCAGCGACATGTACCACATCAGCGGTTCACCCATCAATGAATTACAAAACAAGCTAGTGATCTCTTCCTCTTTGAAACTCAAGGCTGTCATAGCTGACAAATAGAAGTGAAGGTGCTCCATAGGGTCCTTATTGCCGTTATACTTGCTCACCCTTGGCAATGGACGCTTGATGGGTCCAATCTGCATTGCAAAGTGCTCCGCGGTTCTATCCTCAGGTCTCTGATACTTTTCAAGAAACAAATCCGACAACCGATCCCAATCGTGCTTGCAAGAGTCGGGCAATGAATGGAACCATTGCAAAGGCTCGCCTACCAGCGAATGGTGGAACCACTGAGCAATTTCATCTACCCCGAAGGATTCAATAAACATGTCGTGCATATACTCACGCAAGTGCACTTCGGGATCCCTTCCTCCACTGAACAAACCCAAATTAGGCACGATAGTCCGAGACGACCCTTCTCCGGTCTCTTCGGCACTATCCTCGTCGTATGGTGCTCCACCATCTGATCCTTCCTCCATTGGTTCATCCTCTTGTTCCTCACCCAAGAAGGACACATACAGACCATTTCCTACATTGCTTCTTTCGACGGAGTCCAACAACTCCTCTACATCTTCCTCAAAAGATTCCATCACCACAGTTTCCGTCAAACCAACTCCGATCACGCTCACCCTATGATTAGGCAATGGATTGCGCCTAACGGAAGGGTTTGCTGACGAAGGATCAGCTATCTTCTTCTCCTCAATCAAATCTTGGATTTCGTGTTTCAGCCTCTCGCAATTCTCAATCGTATGTCCATAACTGCTGTGGAATTCACAATACCCTCTAGCCTGAATCTGCAGAGTAGGTTGAGCTTTGTTATACGGGGTAAGGGCTTTCAACAACCCCTTCTTCTGCAGACGTTCAAAAACTTTCGCATAGGTCTGATCGAACTTGGCGAACCGCCTCTTTTCGATAGCATTAAGATCAACCACTTTCACTGTCGCAGATTCCGTACTCGTGCTAGGCCCTCCGGCACTATATCCAGACTTCATCCACTTGGTATAAGCTTTCTTCGGCTCCCCATCGCCTTCGACAGTCAAGGCACAACTATACATCTGATTGAAATCTGTGAACGTCATATATCTCAACTCATTCTTAATATACGGCAACGTATTGCCAATCACCATTCGGATCTGATCTTGCTCAAGCGGCTTCTGTTTCATGACCGCGGCCTTAGCCCTCCATCTCTTCACGAAGTCTGAAAGGGATTCCCCAGTCTGCTGCTTAGTGCTCTCTAACTCTTTCAAAGTGACTTCCAACATGGTGTTAAAACTATACTGAGCGATGAATGACTTCGCTAACTCCTTCCAATCCTTCTTTGTCACCATTGGCAGCGCATGGAACCATGTGAGGGCAGCCCCCTCCAGGTAAGTGTTAAACAGCCCCAAGACTTGATCCTCGGTCAGGATCGTGTGCTTCATTACCGCAACGTATTGATTCATGTGAGCGGTGGGATCTCCAGTTCCATCGAACTTTTTCATGTCAGGGAGCCGAAATTTCAGAGGCAAAGCTATTGCTGTCAAGCAATTCTTCAAGTTATAGAAATCCTGACTTCCGGAGCTTCCTCCGCGCAAGTCCTGCACTTCCTGTGTGATGTGTTGCCTCCACTCCTCTTCCTTAGCTTTCTCCTTCTCTAACTGTTTTCGGACATAATCCTGATAATCCTCCTCATTCCCAAAGCGAGGGCCATCATTCACCTCATTCTTAGCACGCTTACTACCACTCTTGTTGTCCTTCAGTGCTAACTCAGCTAGCTGGGCCAAGATTGCGGCCAGCTGGTCATTGATATTGTTCACAGAGTTTTCCAATTCAGCCACTTTCTCATCGGTCGTAGACATACTGGCGGAAGACTGAGTATGCCCAGACGAAGATGATTCCGAAGCCACAACTACTGATTCAGGACCGTCTACTCGCAACTGATCAAACTGTCTGACAAGCCGATTACTCTCGCGAAACCACAACCGCTTAATGATGACGTCTGCGTGAACGGTATCCATTAGTATGTATGCATGGTTTTATATGCATGATTCGTGGTGTGTGCGTTTATTTATTTACGATTATAAGATAAGAAGAACAAATGTTAGTTCTAATTACACGTATCACAACATCTCTCTTCCACCCTTATTCCTCCACACACTCGTTGGTCCAGATCTCTTTCCTAGGATTTTGGTTTGGGGCTCACATTGCGGTCCAGGGGACGCGTGATGCCGTCGATTATTGCGGGAAAGTAAATCATTCATTAGACAATACAGTTCGTTTTGACGTATCAACGTTTAGTGACTAAGAAATCGACCAAGTTGGATTGTCCTTTCGGAATAACTCGTCTTTCGTCCTTTCATGAGACGCATTAATTCGGGTTTTGACTCCCTTTGAGCGCATCTCAGTTTTTAGACGTGGTTCGAGTTATTCTTCTAGTCCAATCGTTCGTTATTGTCAATGACTCGTTCCCTTTTGTTCGCGTGGGTTCGTGTCTCGATTTTTGGATTACAACGGGACCTTTTGGATCTATCGAGAGACGTAACCACGTGTTTATTTAGTGATGGAATCACTTTTGGATTTTATTTTAGGGAACGGACTCATCGCGTAACGCGTTTGTTCTTAGCGTCGAGGATCCGTTTGCTCATTTTGCTATATGAAAAGATGGCGAGTCTTATTTTGAGCGCACGATAATCTTTCGGCTAATTACAACTCTTTGTTCCTCCCAATCCACGGGATATATCATCTCAGTGTGGTTATAGAAAATTAACGTTTCGTTGAATCGCGTGTTTATTCGAAGCGAGGATATCACCATTTTCCTTCCTTTAGGCACGATTTAAGCAAACACGTATATCGGGCCATATTTCTTGCAGTTTTGGTAACGGTCGAAATGATCGAGTCGTTAGTCAAAACCCGCAGTCTCGTCCATATAGCGCAATTATATGGTTTGGCTTAATTCGGCTTCGAGATTTTAAACGGGGTATACACTCGTTCGAGGCACGTATTCAACGGTATTGGTTTATTTTCTTTAACTACTCTCGGGATTGACATATATCGTAGATTCGGAATGATTTTGGTCGTTTAGTTCATTTTTCGCTTTTCTTTTTCTTAGTCACCTTTTGCGGACACGTCCATTTCTCTTAAGAATGACACAAGGCATAACGCAAAAGCTCGTCTTTTATTCAGAAGGGACGGGCTACTTGTGCGAAACTTTTCACGTTACGACAGGGTCGTTCGAAACAGAAATGTTCTTCGTTTTCGTTTCGTCATGATCTCGTTTTATCCTAACTTATTTAAAGAATGTGAATAACGGCTACCGTTAATATAGTCTTTTGTATTGAAATATAACTATCCTTAATACCGAACTGATTCATACTAATACGTGCTTACGTCATAACGTATTTCCTGAACACGTGCCTTCGTCGGGACACCGAAAGGGACAAGGCGGGTCGCACATGTTCATTCATATGAGATGACTAAGTCGTCTTTAGTTCAAATCGTTTCGATGTTTTAGGGTAATTAGTATGTCGATTCATGAGTATATATTAACGCATCGTCTCATTTTCTTTACATAATTTAGGATTAGACACGTATCATGGCGGTTTGAAAACACGAACTGATTCATTTATCACATCAAAAATAGTAACGGGTAATCCTATGGAAACTTCTAAGGCTACTATATGCTGACACGGCTGACCGCGGGACCTCACAGGACCGCACAGATTCGCCCCTAACGAATGGATGGGGACCCTCTGGCGCCTTACTGTAAGGGGGAACTTACGCTATCCTCTTTCGAGCGACGAATGGACTCTTGCTAGAGGTTTCGTGGAAATTACCCAAAGGGTTTGCAATAATGCTCGTGAATGCATACGAAAAGAAGTAAAACGATCCGTCCCCGTTAAGGGCTTAGTGCATGCCTTCCGGAATCAAATTTCTCGCTTCCCCAGCAGAGTCGCCACTTGTTAGACGAGGTGCCGCGGCCTAATCTCCCGGGCGGATCGGGGGGTGGACAACCTCATGGCGACATAAGCGGTGATTGGCGCCAAAAGCAACCAATCGCGGAATCAAGCTGCTCGGCAGGACCGGAGCTCGGAGATATGGAAGAGTCGCCACCCACGAATGGGAAAATGAACACCGATCCCTTGCGGGAGACCGGTGTGGGTTTGAGAAACTTAGGTACGAGCCGAGAAGGCTAGCTCCTTTCCGGAGAAAGGCTACTAGGCACCCCGACATCGCCCGGTTATGAACCACCGGCCTCCTACTCAGCATGTTAGGCGATAACGGACTAATCGTATACTTCTTTAAGTTTAAAATTCATTTGAAACCCTTTTATTTCTCTTTTTGGAAACCATTTTGAGCATATGATATCGAAAAGCCACATCAGTAAAGAATCACCCATTTATGTTTATACATACACAGAGAGGGGGAAGAAAGAAGTGATTTATTTACAACCGTATTTAAATGTTATGTTGTGTGTCTATTCTACATTAACTTATTTCCCCAAAACGATGTTTATTACATGGTTCGCACCTTAATCGCCGTTGGAACGATTTAGGTGCGTTTTAAAACCCCGTTTGATGAAGTTTACCCGAATCGCCGTTGGAACGACTCGAGTAATTGAAGACGTTAAAGTAGAAGCCTTTTAATAAAAAAACGTGGTTAAACATACAAGTCAATTTTATTTTATACAAATTCATTAAGAAAGCGATTCAAAATCTCCATTATTAACAAGAAAAACGATTTTGATTACAATGTTCGCCTAATCCGTCGTTGGAACGGACTAAGGTTTTAAAACGTGGTGTTTAGAAGACGATTTGAAATATCAACCAAAATGACTCTATTTATCTACATTAGAGATTTAAGAAAGCTCATTAGCTTAAATAATTTAATTGAAAACACTCTTTTTGTGACTTATTTTCCCCACTTATTTAATGGACTCTCTAACTATTATAATTACCTCAATAAACACATTTAGGCCCAAAAATTAATTTTTCCAAGTGAAGCCCATTTGAAACATGGACTTATAAATGACCAAAAGAAATAAAGAAAATAATATAGATATATATTTACACATTTTAGCCCAAAAGACATAAAATAAGAGTAAAAGAAAATATACTATCTAATACATATATAAGAAAGAATAATGAAAATAATATATTTATACTTTAAACATAAGAAAATAGTGAATGAAATTCATAAATGAGAAAATAGCATTTATCACTCAAAATAATTTTATTTAACAATAATTAAGATAACCCAAATATACCCCAAAACTATATATATATACATAACTAATATAATCCTAATGTCAAAAAGACTATATGTTCATCTCCCAATATCTACTAATTACCTCCCAAAATGTCCAAGTA